>NC_049202.1:64883713-65183713 GCF_013347855.1 Anguilla anguilla | reverse complement strand
CCTGTTGCTCCGGGTGACAGATGGACCCTCGCTGGGCTCCCGGCCTCCGGCTTCTCCTGCGTGGGCTTTCCAGCGGAACAGCTGCTCCTTCTCCAGCTCGCTAACGCTGCTCACTGCTCTCTGGTGTGTCTGACCGAGAGTGTGCTAATTAAGTACAAGCCCATTGACTGGGGGGGCCTCTATTGCCTGGCCTGGCTTAACCCCTCCTCATCCCCCCCCCCCCCCCCCCAAAAAAAAAAAAATGATATAGCCTACCTGAAATTGGAGAGAGTGTCAAGCAGTAGTAGTAGCAAACATTTACTGTGTCTGGCCTTTATATCCTACATGCTAAGGTAAATAATTATTTTTTGGTTATTACATTATTGTGAGTCAGGGTCAGCGTGGTTGTTTTTGGACCTGTGTGTTTGGTACCCAGTAAGGCTGTTTGGTGGGCTGCTGCTGCTTACACAAGGGGGGGGGTTTGATCTGTTTGTTGTTATTTTCATGATGTCCCCCCCCCCCCTTTGTCTGCCAGCTTCTTTCATCTAATTGTAGTTTGGAAAGGCTCCATATGACCCCCTCCCCCCCCCCCTCCACCCACTCATTGTGTCACAAACCACTAACACGCACTTGCGTCTCCAGGGGTAGAGGATTCTGGGAAGAGCCACCCTTTACCAAATCGTCTTTGAGCTCCTTTCCAAGAATCCCACTGATTCATCTCAAGTGTTTGTGGTTGTTTCGCTCTCGCCCGCTGCCTCCGCGGCCAATTATGAAGACCCGTGCTGATGAAACCGTGTGGGCAAGATATATGCCATATATAGGTCAGAGTTATCCTTCTGCCATGATGGAAAAGTTCGTGCAACAGTCTGGAACTGCACAATCTGTGATTAATGTCCCAGGCTCGGAGCGCAGTCACGTTGTCGGTGAGAATACCGTAATTGATTTTCTCTGTTGGGGCCTTTTGAAACAGGCCCTTGTGTTTGGATGTTCGACAGAAGGGCTGTTCACCCAATTTGAGCTGGGCAGGAGCCCAAGCCAGAGGCGGGCGGAAACGCTGAGAGTTCGGTCGCCGGTCAAAACCGTTTCAACTCGATTTTGGAAAAGAATTTAAATTCAATTTGTGAATTGAAAAATCCACATGGAACAAATGGGGGGAATTTTTAAGTTCATGAATTAAAGTTCAGTTCATTTTTGGAATGGACTGAATTGAAGGTTGACCCCAACCCTGACTGAGAGGTGAGTGCGGTTTCTCCCGCTCTTTGTGTGTCAGTGGTGTTGGGCCTATAGTGGCGTTTCTGCGCTTCGTTGGTGCGGTTCAGATGTTTTGACTGGTTTCTTAGCATTAGTCATGCTGAACCATCCGTCACTTATTAACTGTAATGGAAAGGCACTCGCGTACGCCGGTCATGCGGTTCAAGGCAGGTCGAGGCGTATAGTTCACAGCATTTTTGAGGGGAACAGGAAGGGCTTCTGGCATTCATTTACAGCATCCTTTTCATACTTCAGCACAACTGCAGTGCTGACTCATGGTCCCCAACATCGAGTGACATGGAGCACCATGGTGCTGTGATGCCAGAACTTGGCCACTAGGGGGAATGCTACCTCTCATTCAGTTACATTACATTCGTCTAGCAGGCACTCTTACCCAGAGCACCTTGCAATAACAGGAGAAACAGAAGTGCATTCACTGGATTACAATGAGCTACGGTGCCAGACTTAGCTAACAACATTCCCAGACCAACGTGCGAGAAATGCAACAGCACAACAGTACTAGCGTGTTAACTATGCTAACGAAGACCCAAAGTACAAATTAAAAATGCATTCACAACAAGATGAGAAGCCTAAAACTATAAACAATATAACCTAAACCATAAAAAAAACGAATAACTTAAATTTGTATGAAAGGAGGGAGGTATTATGGGATGGGAGGGGGGCCAAAATAGTCTGAGGTGCATCGTCAGTCTACATCGGATGACGTCCAGTGATTTTGCTGTCCTGGTAAATTTGGGGAAGCTCATTCCACCCCTGTGGGGCCAGTCCAGGCAGGCGCCGTGGCTGGGAGAAGCGACCGCACGGGGAGGGGAAAGCCGGTCATCTCCGGGCGGGGTTTGGGATTTGAAGATTGGCGGCGTGGCGGAGCTTCCAGACTGGATGCAGGCCGACATGGGGCCGCCGGAGGGAGCTGAGCAGGGCTGTGACCCGAGCACACTCGGGAAGGCCGAGTACAGGGACGTTTCGCCGTTCCGCGTCGGGCCGGAGGGGTTTGCATGCGAGCAGAGTGTCCTGAAACCCTGGACGCGCGGAGACGGGCAGGAGGCGGTTAAGATAAGCGGGGTTTTTTAAGGACAGAGGGGGAAGTCGGGCCCTTGGAGCGTGGTGACAGGATATGAGCCATCGCTTTATCTGCTGCGGCTGCGGTAACAGCTGCCGTAAAGTCTCCCGGCGTCTGAGCCTGCCCTCCAGCCACCGGCCCCCCCGCCGCCCCCTGCCCCAGGCTCTGTGCCTGTCTTTCACACTGCTGCAAATCTGCCCCGCTCCACAGTGATTCATGTGGAAGGGACCCCCAGAGGTGTCAGGCCAGCAGGTGGTTACGGCCAGGGCTGGAGTGATTCCTGCCAGCCATTCTGCCGATTCCATTCCCCTGTCCGTTTAGAGCATTCCAGATGAACAGCCACTGCCCCCCCCCCCCCCCCCACCCCCACCTCCCTACCCCCCTACCCCCCAGCCCGCCATGTCCCCCCCGTGCTTCACTCAAACCCTGCTGCCCTTTAAATGCTCTACTAGCACCTCCAGCTCTGGCGCCTGCCCAGCTCCATAACTGCGTGGCGGTTCGAAATGTTACCGGAACGGTAAATAATTTACACAGTCCTTCATCAGGCTGTGTGTGTTTGGTAAGGACGACAAAATGTATTATTTTTTTATTTTTTATTTTTTTTAATCCCTACCTGGGGGAGTCCTGCACGTGGTGGGGGTCCCTTCAGACTGCGCTCACGTACTTTCCCTATCCCGGTGGGGTGCCTGGATACGCAGTAAACGAGCGGAAGCGCTCCGTGATCACAGACACCTGCTGGCACCCCCGCGGCGCGCCGCTCCACCCCCCAGTTAAACCGACGGTGATGAATTCCTAATTTAGTCTCCTCCACTTCCTTTTTTTTTTTTTTAAACATTTTTTTTGGAGGGGTTGGTGTTAAAGAGGGACAGGTGGACCCAGTCTAGTTCTGTCACTTGACTGCCGTTGTGTTACTGTCGTTGTGTTTTCGTCGTCAGTGCCTGGGCGTTTGTGGCCAAACCCGCGGTGCCTGTGATTGTGCCAGTGTTTTTAAAAACAGCCGCTGTAGCCCCTGCGCCCGAGGAGAGGTTTACGAAAATGTTCATTTGGAAGAAACCTGTAAAAAGGATTTTTTTTTTTTCTTCTGTTAACATGGAAGAGTGTACATTTATGAATCTGAATATAGAAAAAAAATACATCTGTTTTGTATATGAATGGCTGTATGTTAACCTTGAACATCAACAGAAAATGATTCTATGACAAAGAAATATAATAAATTAATTTAAAAATAAAATCCAAAAAGTATTCTTGACTTTTTAAGGTTTTGTGTCCAACTTCCTGTTTTGAGTTGCCTGTGAATGTTTAAAATTGCATCTGTTAGCAACCTCTTCCTGAACGTTTTTTTCCTGAACACAAAGGAATTAGTTAGAAACATGGCACAAGGCCATTTTAATTTCTCCACTGCATTATTACGAAGCCGGCATTTGGGAATTACATGAGTGGGCGGCACTACTCCTCTTTTCCACTTCAGCCTTTCCCTCTTTCCCGGTATCTCATAGTTAATGGATTTGCCTTTGCAGTGGCAGTAAATCTGTCTTCTCTCAGGCAGGGCGTGTTTCTGCGAAGGTGCATGATACCAGCACAGAAGTCCTGAAGAGTGCTGTATGGTTCATTGGTTTCAGAGAGACTGACTTGTGATGAAACAGAGGGCTGTTTGGTGACCATTGTAAGAGAGGGAGCTGCAGACCGCGATGTTCCAAGTTTGTTCACTAGATGGCAGCAGGGATACAAAAATCAAGCGTGTGATTTATTAAAGAGTAAGTTTATGAAGCATCAGTTGAAGGAGCAGCCCAAACATTGGTGTCAGTTGTTGCTTGTGCATCAGACGCTGAGGTGTTAATCCATGTAGCCACATTGAGAAGCTTTTGAAATGTTGTTTGGAATGGAAACAAGACTCGACAAGCCAGCTTCCGTTGTGACTTTCAGCTTAGTAAACTATGGCTGGGGATAGAGCCTTTTTTTTTTCAAAAAGGTAATTAAAGGATTTTGTTTGCATTTCAAGTTTCAATAGTAGATTTTCAGTTTCTTTTTTTCTTTTTCAGTTTTTCAGTTTAGGGTGAGATGAGGCTGATAATGGCATCTAAACCAGCACCACCTGCGCAGCTGCAGTTACTGTGCTGGAGCTGATGCGCAGCTGATGCAGCAGGAGCGCACAGATCACAGATATCTGGTATATTCCAAAAAAGGCTGGTGTGGGTGCAAGCTCTATTCCCCCCATCCCTAGAGTAAAACCCCTGATTCAACAAGGCAGCGCCCAGTCTGAATTGACCTCGATTAGTGGAAAGAAACTGAATCGGGTGCTTTAGTGTGGGCATAATAAAAAGATAGCACCTGCACTGGCCCTTCTCAGACGGGTTTATACACCACTGCTTTAGAGGAATGAGGTGGGGGATGCAGTGCCTGCAGAAAGTCACTCCTCCCTGGATGACACCACCCAATTATGCGTTGAATTGTGGCATACGTCCATGATTAGACAAGAAGCAGGCCCGTCCTTGCACGGAGGACACAGGCCTCGGCCTTGGCTTTTCTGCGAGGCTAGAGACGCACTGAGCCACGTGTGATCTTCTGTGCGATTCCAGAAAAGACCAGCGACGGCACTGCAAACATAAAATGACTTAAGAATCTGGGCTGATTTAGCACCACCAGCAGTGTTACTCCAGACCCAAAGCAGAGCCACTAGACATCCAAAGTAAGTACTGTGCTCCTTAATTAGTCTGGCAAAAACAGACCTGGTTTATTGGCAAGAAAGCTACCGGAATGTAATGCGTGAGTTGGATATGCTATGTTCAGAGGTCGGTTTTGCCAGTGTTTTTTTTTGTTTTGTTTTTCTTCCTGTTTAACATTCCGTGTTAAAAAGCCAAGGTTACTGCAAAACTGACCCACCAAAAAAAGTTCTCAGAACCTGGAATTATGCCTCAGTGAGAATTATGTGACAGCTGGATCAGGCCAGGCCATACAGCCTTTCCAACTGTGACTATATATAAATCTTTATTACGGCAGTAGTGAGGACCAGCCCAGTCTTAGAGGAGAGGGTGTAACCGCGGTAGAATTAAGCCACAAAAACCTACGGAATGCTTATTGTGTGTGTGTTGGCACAGAGGTAGGCCGCTTGGGGTGGAGACATGGAGAGCTAGAGAACAAACAGAAAATTAAGCTTTTTTTTTTTTGGTAAACAGAACAGAATTGTTTCGGAATAAGTGGGGGCAAATGGGGGACTAGGAAAGCCTGCCACGACGATGTGTTTTTATTCTATTGGTGGGGATTACATTTTTTAAATCTCCTTTATTATCAAATGTAATCCTAATCTGTAATACTTGGTTTAATACTGAAAAGAATCATAGCTATATAAAAGCCCCAGATTGAAAGGAAAGGTTGCATTTTGTGATTAAGAGATTATGTTGATTTTCTGTTGCGTTATGAATGATAAGTGAACAGTGGGATATTATGTATTTTTCATGATGTGTGCAGGTAGTTTAAGATTCCCTGGCCTACAGTTTATATTTTAACAACTCTAATTTTATTAAAATAATGACGTTTTTGATTCACTGACTGTACTTAAAATTAATGTGTGTGTGACTCGTACACATTTGAATTGGTACACTCTAATATGCTTACATTATTTTAAGATCCGTTTACAGTCTTGTATTTGGGGTAGAACTGTGTGGAAGCAGAGTTACTTGTAGGCAAGGACATGTCTTTTGGAGTTGTGTTCATTTCCTTAGTACAGTCACATAGTAAGTAGATTGTTCTGTTAACTTATAATGTTAGTAACTGTACCTGTAACTGTTTTTATCACCCATACAGTACAGACAACAAAGCTCGAGTGTCAATAAAAGCAATTCAAGTCGTGCTGATCCAGGTCCCCACAGACGCTACGTAAAATTACACTATTAAACAGTGATTGGCAGACAGGCAGGTGGTGTGAACGTGTGTTTACTTATTCAGTGTTAGTGTGATGCAAATTCTAAGTAGGATGGCGTTTGTAAGTACAGTAAGTGAGCCACAGAATTGCGCAGAACTGCAGAGAGCTGCGCAGAGTTGTGCAGAACTGCGCAGAGCTGCGCAGGGCCTTGCAGAGCCGCACAGAGCCGTGTGTTTACCCCGCCTGTCTGCACAGGCCTGGGCGGGACGCGGGATGGGCGCGCGGCGGCTCGGACCCTGTAATTAGCGGCAGCGGCGGGGCCAGCGTGCGGCCGCAGTGACGCGGCGCAGGCTCCGGCAGGATGTGGCCGGGCCCCGCATACCGACGCAGGAATCCGGACGCCCCCTCCACCGGAGCCGGGGCGCAGCACCGACAGCGCCGTTAAATGGCGGCGCTGCTTACCCGCGGACTGGGGGGGGGGGGCGGGGGTTACGCCAAAATAGTTTCACTCCTATCTAGCTCAAGATGAATATGGCCAGAACCAGGGTGGGTTTGGTGGGCCCCATTTCCACCCCGCAGTCCTCCTTGTTGACAGGCACATTAGGGTTCTCCACCCTCCTCCGGCTGTTACCTGCGGCTGTGCTACAGAAACTTCCAGAACCCGTTATTCCACAGCATCCATTCACTGGGCCACATCAAGTTTCACAGGCCGGCAGAGACGAGAGCCTGTCCAGGTGGGCTACTGCAGATATCACCCAAACATATGTGGGCTACAGCTGCTATAAGGCTATAAATGGACTGCAACAGACATTCCGTTAACAACGAATGAATTACGGGTTTCTCATACTTGACGGGCAGTTGACCAATGGCGGTTAGGGATATGGCTTTTGAGGGGCAGGTGCTCAAAGTGAAAAGAAAAGGGCACACCAACCTGAAAAAACACCCAGGTATTGTGAAATGAATTAATTAAATTTAATGGCAGCAACAATAATAATACAAATTATGTATGTGTATGTTTTTTTTTAAATTTCTTCTCCAAATCAAAGGGGGCACACTGGGCATTTGGAGCGGCAAAAGGGGCAGGTGCGTGGGCGCCCGATCCGGGAGGTGGAGCAGAATCGCTGGATGCGTGACCTGATGACTGGCGCTGATGGTCCAGAGGAGCTCTGAAATAGATAGCTTATCAGCTGAGCCTCCAGGCCTCTGTTCTCACAGCTGAACGCTCGCTGGCATTTAAAAATTTAAAAAGCCCTGATGTGTCAAATGAGACCGCCAGCACTGACCCGAAAGCATTAAATTAAATATGAAAATTATGCCTCTGGGTCAAATTATCCAACAGAGGATATGAACAGCGGTATATTCATTGTAGATAGGTACAAAGCGCTTGTAAAAACAGAAATGCACGGCTGAAATAAGATCAGGTCAGTGTCTGATCTCAGCAGTGGAGCTTGACTCAACCCAATTATTGCTTCCCAAGGTTTCATCAGTGAGTCAGTATATTTAATTACAACATATTCCACATACATTATGAAAATGTATGCATTATTCACATACAGTATATATATATATATTTATTTCAGATATAAAAAATTGCACATTTATTGAATCAAATACAATTGTAGCACCTATAGACAAACAAGACTTAAGCACCAGTATTGGAAACTAAAATATAAACGACAACAAAAAAATAATCCTTCAGAGAATCATTTAAAGTAACCTTTTGGCCCTTAAACTGTGGACATTCCACAAATAATGATATACTAATGCTTAAGGCATTTCAACGTCCCATAATCCCTTGTTGCAACCCCGTGTTGATATCCTGTTTCTGTTCACTCTTGTTCTTCAGTCTTGTTTATGACTATGATTTCATTTAGCTTTTTAGTTGCCAAAAAAATACTGTCTGGGCTCACCGAGCAACCGGAAAAGCGAACGAGGCCAACTTGTCTTGTCTTTTCTGCTCTTTGTTTGCTCATTGAGGTGAGCGTAACTGCACCATAACTCATTGTCTTCTACTTTATCGAAGCGTATCGGATCCGAGATCAAGCCTGCCAGCTGTTGTTTCCACCTGAGGCTGCAGCGCTTAGCCAAAACCACAACTCTGCACTTCCACCGGCAGCCATAAACTCTGGCGTAATAGACTCCGACTCGGCCTCTTTTTGCTTATGCTACACTCGCAGTTCACTTTGCTGCCGAGTTTTAGCAGCTGACTCCGTTTGCCCAAGTCCTAACATGCCTTCGGTCTCACTGATGTTTGTGTTGGCGACGCTAAAACAGAGCCATAAAATCCCCACTTCCACTGAGACGGCCAAGAAAGTGTCAACCCGACAACCCCGCGCGCCGCTTGCAGTTTAACCGGGCGCTAACATCAGAGGATCCTTGCGAGGATGTCGGTCCTCATTTGCTGTTCTTTGGCTCCACCTTCTGCATTTGTTTCCAAGGGCTGGCGTGAACGACAAACTAGGCAATAACTAAAGGAACACAACCGGGCCATCAAGTAATTACTGAAATTTACCGGTTGGGATAAATTTTAACGTTCCTCTCTGTCTCTTTCTCTCTCTTCACTTCTCCCCCAACTCGTCATAGACCAACAGTGGTGAGGTCTGGTTTCATTTAGAGAGAACCAGCACACATCCTTGACTTCCTGTTTCAAATCTGTTTAGAAAGCAGCCCCACAGCCATCTGTGGCTTTCTGAGTGCAGATGGGTTGTTTGGGCCTGAGGTTGACTGAGAAGTTCTCCACCCTATCAGGCGATCCCCTGCTTTTGAAATGCAGCCCCACTATGCATCTGTCCATAACTAACATCAGAGTATCTTGATTTTAGGGCCCATTCAGTTGCTCAGAAACCATTTTGTTGAACAGACAAACCAATTTTTAAAAGATTTCCCCTAAAAATGATTTTTTTAAAAAGGCTACCTCATACTGCAATGACAAACTTTGAGATATTGCATATGTGCATTGCCTTTTAGAACTACTGTTAATCGCTTCTTACGTCATTATGGTTTGGAAAGCTTTAGGCAGTGCAATGTACTGAAGGATTTTATGAATGCTTTCTGTCAGTTCAGACAAATGTCATAAACAGTGGCATAGAGTCTGTTCAAAAATCTTTTTTAAAAGAACCTTTTTACAGCTGTAAATATAACCGGCACTTTTACCACATCCTGTCACAGAGTTCTCTTCTAACACCTTCACCTTGCCGGGGACGATTTGAGAAACACAACGCACCCTTTCTACTTTCGGTCAATCTTTGTGTTCCCCCAGCGGTGCTCCTTCCATTTAAGGATTGTTTCACTTCAGGTTCAAAGAAGGGTTTTTAAGGAGAAGCCGTGGAGATGAATACTGTTCTTTGGGGATTAGTCATGGAACCTTTTAACTGTAGGCAGCTGCAGAAATGGTTTCAAACTTGGCAAACCGATCCCTGTAGAATACTGCAGATCCAGTACAGCACCTTGCTTTTTTTGTAATGTTCTAAAAAAAAATATATAGAAAAAATTATTGCTGTTGTCGTTAAGGGAGCACCAAAATATCATAGGTTTTGTGAGGATATCAACATGAGCCTGTGGCCCCTTCAGTGCAGACCTGCAGCACCAATATATCTTTAAAACCAGGTCAACTGTACCATTGTAAACACCTGCACAGCCCCCCCTCCCTAACCAAAATGTTCAAATTTGTACTGTATTAATTAATTTCCATGTAAATAAAAAAATAAGAATCAGTTTAGTAAAACAAGTCATTTTCAGACTTGTACAGTTTTAGGACTTGAAAACCCTTCAAGGTCTCAGGCTCGCATTTACTTGCTTGTTTATTCAGCTGATTTACTGGTTTATTTTACTTTGCCATTAATTCAGTGGCTTCTGTTAAATCTTTTTTTAATTTTTTTTTAAATTGGGTATTCAAGAGCCCTACGTAAGAGGACCTCTTATTAGGGGTTAGAAGTAGGGGCTGGCAGCTGGGCAGTGGAGTCTGGGGTCTACTCCACGTTGGGCTTGATGAGGTAGCCGTTGAAGGTGATGTAGACGTCCACGTCGTCGCTGTAGACGGCGTTCTCCCGCTCGCGCTTGTACAGGCGGACCCACACCTCGTCGTTCTGCTCCAGGGACAGCATGATGCTCTGGCTCTGCATGATGCTGCGCTCGCTGGGCTGGGCGTACAGGATCACCTTCTCCTGGTCGTTCTGCATGATGTGCATGTAGGTCTCCTTGAAGTTCCAGGTGTGGATGTTGACGTTGAAGAAGTAGACGCCCGGGACGTAGCAGTAGAACTTGCCCTTGAACATGTTGAAGTGCTCGTGGAGGTTGACGAAGACCGTGTCGAAGACCAGCGCCTGGTAGTACTCCACGCTGTGCAGGGCCTTCCGTCGGCCCACGGAGAAGGCCGAGTGCTGGGTTTTGCAGGGGTCTCCAGGGGGACCAGCCTGGCCCTTGCCTCCTTTGGGACCCATGGGGCCAGGGGCCCCTGGGGACCCCTCGATTCCAGCTTTCCCGGGTGTCCCCTTGTCCCCCCTGTCACCTTTGTCCCCTACAAGAAAAAGAAACAATCATGAGAACATGGAGAGCTTTCAGTCCCTGTAGACTATGAATAAGAATCTGTAGTCCTCGTAACCTCTGACCCAGCTGGATCATGGGTATTTGTACAATTAGGCTCAGTGCTTCATATGAAATGAAGACGGGTGACCTGACTTTTCCGCACAAATGATTTTCGCACAGATACTGGTATAAACAAAGTGAATACAGTTACCAAACAAGAGTGCAGAATTTCTCAGCCCAGTTAGTTCCTGAATACTGCTTAAAATTTAAAGCACGCTGCATCTGGAAACAACATTTATCCAATCAACCTTTATAACGAGTGATCCCGGGTGCAGTATTCAAGGGCAGGCAAATGCTGAGTGCTCATTACTGCAGTATACATTACACTGGGAGCCCACATACAGGGTGTTCCCTAAAACCGGTTGGTACAGCTGCTCTGAGCTCACGGCACATGTGCCTCTGCTTGCTGGGGTGCATACTTTGCTGTTTGTTATACCACAGCCCAGCGAGTCGCTATACTTATCCAACGCCCCGCCTCGGTCATGTTACTGCCACATAAGCAAGTTCTCTGCCAGGTTGCTGCACTGAGAGTGCAGCGCAGGCCGGTAAGGATTCACAACAACTTAAAATGCGGGATTAGATTTCTTTTTTTTCATCCCCCTACCCCCACCCCCCTACTCCCACCCCCGCCCCCCCCCCCCCCACCCCACAAAACACATTATAGCTGCAAAACACAGTGGTCTCATTTAGCTTGAGGGGGAACAGTTTTAACCAGTGAATCACACTCCTGACCCTTTTTTCCCCCCCAATAGAATCTCAGGGAGGCTTGCAGTTGGACGACTGAAATGGAATTTCCCAAGTCTCCCAGTGTCCGAGGCCTCAAGACGAAACAGCGGGAGGGAATTTCGTGGGACTGGGGCTCAGGCGCTGTACACGTGTACACATCGCAGCTGACCTCCGTGCTACAGGGGGATCTGCTGTGGGAGTCTCTTTTTTTGTTTGTCTACGCCCCTGTTTCATTCCAACACAACATCTCAATATCCAGCCGCCTCAGATATTGGAGAGAAGGAACCCGCGACGCGCGTCCACAAGTGGAGCTCATGCAGGGAAACTGAGGGCTGGCGGGCGGCTGGTGGGCGGCTCGCGGACTGCGAGTGAGAGCTGGGCGCAGCGGACGTCCACGGGGGCGGACGTACCTTTGAGGATGGTCATGTTGATGAAGGTTCGGACTTCGGGCACCCACTGGGGAGGGGCAGTGTGGGTAGAGGCGCCCTCCGGTGGCTCGAGATGGTCACAGCAGCGCCTGCAGAACCTGGGAGGGGCCTTGGAAGGGGAGACGGAGGCGACCAAGGGGAGGAGCAGCACCAGGGGCAGGATCCCTCCAAACATGACTACAGCTGGGGGCCCAGAAGGGAGAGGATTTAGTCACCAGTTCGAGGACAGCAGCCGACTGGACGGTCCTAACAAACTTCCGCTCTGAGGTCACAGAGCCTGAGCTTGCACTCAATTCAAGTCCAAGTTTATTTGACTTTCCACAAACAGATACTGATGGATCAGCAAACAAGGGAACCTTAAATAAGCAGCCAAGGGGGAACCGCAGTGAAGCTGAGGTGTGGATCCCTGGAAAATCAACTGGGACATACATTACTTCCATTGTCCAGCCCAACAAATGTCCGCATTTCTTATACTGAATTCCCAGCCAATATCTCTGGTTTAAATTTCACGCTCAAGGCTTTTATAGAAACACGCTGATTGTTCCCTGAATAGAGCTTTCACCGGCAGAACTGGCGGGCTTGACGACTGGCTGGTCTAGGTGGAAGCAGACTTAACTCGAGCGGAGAAAGCTGACGTTCGCTTGATTTTCCTAAACGTGCTGAGCACAAGAAAGTGCCAGGCGCTCCAGGAAAAGCAGGGCCCGTGCACGGCAGCTCGTGGGGGGGGTCGTGTGAACCGACACGGCCTCCACCGAGCGAGACAACTGTAAATGGTAAATGGACTGCATTTATATAGCGCTTTTATCCAAAGCGCTTTACAGTTGATGCCTCTCACTCACCAGAGCAGTTAGGGGTTAGGTGTCTTGCTCAGGGACACTTCGACACGCCCAGGGCGGGGATCGAACCGGCAACCCTCCGACTGCCAGACAACCGTTCTAACGTCCTGAGCTATGTCGCCCCAACTGTCCGTGTTGTCTTTGGCTGCGGTTTGAACCGCGCTCCTGCTGTCCCCTCCGCTCATCATACATGCAGCTACATCAGCTTGTGGTGCAGCCAACAAGCCAAATGCAGAGAGAGGGTGTCAAAATGGAATCCCACCAGCCCACCCACAGCCGTACCCAGAAAGAATCACTGTTCAATGTCTCTCTCACTGGAAGTACAGCATGGCAATGATAGAAACTTCTGTCATGCTAACTTTATAGCTGTTAAATGCCTTGGCAACATGAACACAGACTTATTATGCCAAAAACCTCAAAAATGTTTTCCCATTTTTTTTTTTCTGAGTTGACAAACTCAATTAGCTAGTAACAAGCTAGTTAGCATACAGAAGCACAACAGTATGTCATCACCTTTTCTTTGAGGGGGGGTTTGGAATTAATCAAGACTTCACTATCTACACACTTAACATGTAAGCACTTTTTGTGGATTGACTATTCTAAAATAATTATAAGGCTGGCTGGAGAACCATACGACGCCTGTCCTCTCCTGATATACTTCACTCCAAGCACAGGTCTAATCTCTGTGTTAACATTGTCTGAATAAGGTGCAGTACTGCTACATCCTCAGAATGCAGCCAGTGATGGAGAAGAGTGAAATCGGACTTAAATGTGCATAACTGCTCACATCTGGAGGAATTACATGGAGCAGCAACAGGAAAGCACTTTTCTTGCTCAGTCCTGGGGCTCCCTGAATGGGGCCCATTTTCATCGAAATCTGTGAAACGCAGCTTCGTTTGCCCTGGAAAATCCGTCTCTCTCCTGTAGTACGCAAATGTGTATGTGTATATGTGCTCAACCCAGCCTTCCAACCTCCGCCAATCCCTGTGTAAATACACAGCACAGAACAGAGGCAGGTGCAATGCTTCAGCGCGCCAGGGTCACACACCGCCCTCTCCGGAACCTGCTCGCACATGGACTTCGTCAAATTTGAAAATGCGGGTCTTATTATTCCAACACGTACGTCACACGGCGCGTTTTTGGACTTTTACGAGTTCCGCCGACTCTTAATTGCGCTGCCGCGTCGCTTTGGCGCGCCGGCTGGCGTGGTGGCTGCGGTTTTCAGCTGTGCAGCGGCCCCGATCGGCACACCCGACCCCCCCCACCCCTCCCACAGACCGCCTATTAATCAGTTTGTGCCTGAGCGCAGCACACACTGTTCTGGTCCCCCCCCCCCCCCCCCACGGAGAAGCACTCCGCTGGCCCATTCGGGGCAAACCAGGCCAGGCCCACCGAGCGTAGCGTGAGGTGCCGTTACGAAGCGAATCACAGACAGACCCCAGGACATTCACTTGTGTGTCCGTGCGTTTTTCCTTTCCCGGAAGGACAACAGCATAACAAAAAAGATTTAGATGTCTGATTTCTTCACCGCACAAAGAACCTCTTGTGCCTGACTAAAATGCTGATTTGCTCAACGTTCTGTGCCTGACATATGGTGGGTGCTCAAAAATAAAGGAATAAATTTAAAAAAAAAATGTTTTGGCACGTGTTTCACAGGGCTGAAGACACATCCTTAGCTTACAAACAGCGAGGCTATTTTAGATTAAGCCATTCAAAACACACATGATCACAAGAACAGGCCATTCAGCTCATCTATTCTCACCGTGTACCAGTTCAGCTGGTAAACATGAAACTGCAGTGCTGGTGCATATACAAGGTGTATATCTTTTATTGGTGTTAAATGCATCCTGACCACCTGAACAAGATAGTACCTTGTAGAACAGTATGTGGCAACAAAAAATATGAATGCAGAAATGTCATGAATATGAAAGTTAGGCATAATGAGAACCATTGATGGACATTCTAAAGGTAAAAATAACAATAAAATGAAAGTGGGCACAATGTTTGCAATTGGTGGGTTCAAAACTCCAAGACACAAATGTCAATAAAAATTATATTTTTAAAACAAATGGGTGCAGTTGTTAGAGCACTGAATATACACACACTGGAAGCTGTTTTTGTTTTTCTCTTCAGCACATTACTGTACATAAAGAGGAACAGTGGGCAACCCAACAATAAGTTCTACTGTGCTTAAGTTATAAGTGTATCTTACCCTGGATATTTATTTTAGCTTGTGACTAAAAGTTTGAGTTAAAAAAATGGTTCTGCTGGTTCTTGATACCATGTGGCATAGATACATAGTATTCTTGCAATTCACTGGCTTTAACAGCTAGCAGACCAGCAGACTGATAAATGATCATTTACTCTTGGTCACCTGAAACTGGGAGTTCCACAGATCTATGCGCAAACAAACTGTACAATAATATTCTCAGGCCATGTCTATACTGGAGATGGGAGATTGTTTTTAAAAAATATATATATATATATTTTAAGCATTTTACTACCACTAACTGACATTTACTGGCCATGTTTCCCATTTCAGGGCTAAATTATGGCTCCTCTTTTTATGATACACATGCTAAATGTTGAAACTTGGACACTGGACAATAATGAATCTTTCAAAACTATCCCAAGGAGGAAATCCTTATTGTTTATTGGATCAAAAGAAATGTTAACCTCAAATTGTGATGAACTACACCCACGTTTCAAATGAACGCTTTGTAGTCATGTGAATAGAAGTTGGCAGGCATTGGTTGTTTGTATGCTGTACTCTTGTTTAGTTTTCTAATAGTTTTTAGGCATACCTTTGAGTCCTACCTAAGGATGGAGTAATGCCTTAATAGACACAAGAGAACAAAATAACTCTTAAGCTAACTGAAACGGACTACCATGAGGCGTACGATGTCAAATTCCAGGCTAGAGGCAACATAGCTTGTGACAGCTTGCCATCCTGTTAGTCATCATAAAAATGTATTAATGTTCATGTTCTTATTTGTATGGACCTTCAAATACATTTCTCCACTTGGACGCTTTTCCTCCCACACCACATTGCGGATTACTAGCTGAGATGCACCACTGGTGAATTTGAAAGCATATGATTAATGTTTTCTTTTTGCCCATGGAGGCTCAATTTCAAACTTTTAATGTGATTTCCACCGTAAAGAGGAAAGCAAATCGCATTTAAAGTTGTGGGCTTTAAGAAGACTACATCATACTTGAAAGTCATAATGTCCAACTGACAGCTCTTAATCCAGTGGAAGTTATTAATCACAATGTTGGAACATAATCAAATTTGAAATATATTTTCTAAAATGTAGACCAGGGATTGCATTAGGCCTTTCAGAAACAGCAGCAAAATGTGGCTGCAACTTGCTGAAACTTTATCTTATTAATTGATCGTTGTGGACTAACCTGTGGTGTATTCTATTTTTTACCCCCAAACGTTTTACATTATTGCACCTGGCCAAAATTGCATTATTTAGCATAACGACTGCAAGCAAAAAGAAAGAAAAAGAAAATGTGCATGCACATCTCGTTTGAGGGCACAATCATAGAGCAACTGCTAAGACAGTGTTGCATCATTTTAAGACTTAACCCTTCAAACCCCGTATCCCATGTGGCGCGCACTGGTGAAATTGTCCCTTCAAAACTTGACACTCAGTTAATTTACGGTAACACGAGAGCACTGACCTACAGCGTGGCATGCACGAGCCCAAATGTAGTCGCGCCGCGAAGATATAGCCGAAAAACTAACGGGTTGTGAAGTTTGCAGCTATAAATATAAGAAATTAACCCACTATTTTCCACAAAAATGTGGCTTTCGTTTTGCATTAGAAGCATTCATAAAACAATTGTTTTCATGGCATCGTAAAACATTCAGTCTGACGGATTATATCAATTTAAATGGTTCAGTGTTTCCCACGTCCTGCATAAGTGATGGCGTGGCACTGTCTTGATGTAAACGATAACGCTATGAGCTGAGTGTAAAGAATGTTTGCTCGGTAGACTGCAAATCTGGAATCCACTCACCTCTTTGCAGCGGTCCTGCAACTGCAGTCGTGTCGATCAGCTGTGAAGAGGGAGGGAAGAAAGAGAAAATACTTCCCTCCGCCTCTCTCTCTCTCAAGTTTTTCTCTCTCTCGCTCTCTCTGTTGCTTTCTTAGCAGCAACCGCCTTACACGCGCGCGCGCGCGCACGCACGCACACACGCATAATGCAATGCTTAATAAATTAACAGGTTTTATCTGGTGTGCGTTTTGCTGGTGTGTGCTTTAGCAACATTTTCTACAGCCGAATAGCCTACCTATGCATTTTTGGTGATCAAGTGACAGTTATCACCTATTTACTTATATCAAAACAGGTTTTGTTATTTCACTGGCATCCATGTCACAGTTTTAATATTTAAATGCCTAGAATAATACTTTTCGGCGATATGTGTGCCCGTTTCTTCTGGGACACTGTGATTTGAGTTGAAAATTATTGGCGCCGTAACGTAATTGTCACAGATTTAAATGGATAGCTGCATTTCCCCATAAAACAAAGCACGTGGGTTAAGAGTTAAATCAGCTAATTATGTTAAATGGGCACACATGATTGTAAATACCACGATTTTAAAAGACACGTGGCGCTTCATTTCATTATATGCAAACAGAATAAGATTGATTTCTCATTATTAACACTGGTAATATTACATCGTTTCATGAAAAAATATGAAAAAAACGTTGATCCAAATAAAGGGGGCCTTAACAGTGGGATAGGTGGGGTCTAGGTTAGAGGTACGAGAGCTGGATTTAGAATGATGCCTCTGGCTGACACAGCGCGCTTACGCTCTCACTGACAGGCAGTGATATACGGCAACACAGAGCAGTGGTACAACGGGGTTTCATCTACCGCACGCTGGGGGAGAACGACCCCGCTAATCCCGGGGGGTTCGGAAGGGGAACGGGTTCCATTCCACCTGAGCTCATCGGGGCCCGTTACGGGTGCACTGCACATCATCGTAGAGGTCCTAATCCTTATTTCATTTTTGGTGGGTTTTGGGGGTTGGGGGTGAGCAGTAGGGAAGGAGGGTGGATCATCAGGAGACTCAAACACATTCTTTATTAACAGGACACAGACCCACAAAAGACCCAGAGTCTTCTATTCAGGCTATGGGTTAAACAGAAAAGAAAGAAAGAAAAAACTCAGCTGTGGTACTGTGTCAGAGTGCACTGTGCTTTAAGGAAGTGTGTCCTCCATTACAAACTATTTAGTGACATCATCAAGTCTTGCCACTCCCTTCCCCCCTACCTCCCAACGTTATATATTAGGGGTCTTCGTATTTTAACACCAAAGTAAATTCTACACCGTGTGTATTGTCTGCAGATACTTTAAGGACATGCCTTCTCCGCCAATGTACAGTTGTGTTCTTTTGAATTACTGTCCTCTCTGACTACACTGTGCTTGGCTGCTCCACATCTGTGAAACTTCATCTCTGCGGAAAGAAGACAGATGTTTGGGAGTGGGGGCTGGGGGAAGTGGGGGGGGGGGGGGGAGTCCTGGACTGGGTCCAGCAGTGCGGGGAGGGGGGTATAGAGGGGGATGAGAAAATGGAAGTGATAGAAAAGTACCAAATGAGTTAAACAGTATAAGACAATAGAAAACAAGGCAAAGAAGGAACTCTTAAGACTGATTTAATTGATTAGACCACATCACTGTGCATCTCACCTGCAGAGCTAGAGACAAGGAGGATACAGTATGTATTGAAGCCCAGCTAAGATGCATTGATGATTGCAATGGGATGATGTTAAGCTGTTTTCATTTTCATAATTTCTTCCAGTCCTCCTTTCACCCATCATTTCCTTCCCTTTTCATGTTTCAAAAAATCAGTGACTGATGTTGTTGTTAGATAGCTGTTAGACATTTGTGTGACTCAAGATGGCTACCACAAAGTGCATTCTAGAACAGCGCGGCAGATAAATTGCAGAAATAATATTTTGCTGAAATACACGGGCTATCAAATGAATGCTGACATCCAGGCAGCTAAACAACCGCACGCAGACACACACTCGCATGCATGCTCGCACGCAGTAAGAGTCTTGGGAGCTTTTCTCACTAACTGCAGACATAAAGACTGGATAACTCAATGTTGTGCTGACACACAGGCACACACACATGAATATTTCAGACAACGTAATAAAACACAGTGGCAGTTTTTTAAAGCATGGTATGAATGTGTGAATGTTTCTTTTATGGGGAATGGAAATATTACCTAGGAAATACTCTCTAGCATCCAAGATGCTCTCTCCCCCCCTCTGTTTCTCTCTCTCTTTTTCTCCCTCTCTCTCTCTCTCTCTCTCTCTGTCTCTCTGAGTGACCTCACTCACTCCTCCTCAGTCCCCCCCCCCCACCCCCCCCCCCCCCTCCTGTTTCAGTGGAGCTGTGGATGTGCTTGGCCGTGTCTCAGAGCCGAACGAGGGGGAGTGTTCCGGTGCCAGCTGGACCGTGTGAAGCTGTCTCTGAGTTCAGCCAATGCTATGCGAGGGCTCGGTACATTCGCCCTGTTATTATCTCACTCGGATTGTTTGGCTGTGGTTTGTGGCGACCCCGGTGAGACGGCTGAGAACGGCACAGTCAAGGGTGTACTGTCACGCGATTGGCTAAATAACAATGCTGTATGTACTGTACTTCGATCTTTGTTTAGCATTTGGAAGTGAAGTGGTTTATTTTGCTATTCCTCCAAGGGATGTAGCCTACTTAACTGGTGTGACCAAAACTTCTCCGTGGTCTTATTCTTTCCTATAAGGTCAATTGAATGTAAAAAAACCTTTGCCATCCCCGTTCCTCATGCCCCCCCCCCCCCCCCCCCCCCCCATCTGAGATTTAACCCACCAAGTGAGCTGTTCAATCGATGCAGAACAGAACCTGGCTTCATTAAATCCTGACAGATGGTCATCACTTCCTGAGGATATGTCTTCTTCAGTGTACAGATCTGTTCAGAATAAAACCCTGGTGCAAAAAATGAATAACCAAAGAGTCCACATTAAACGGAAAACCATTTTCTGAAGTATTTGCGGATTTTCAAGAAACAAACTGGACAAAAACATGGCCATGGCCATGTGAAAACAATCAAGCTCTTGGTTTAAAAAAAAAAATTTTTTTTTTACTTTATGAACTTATAAGAGTGTATATGACCAGATGTGACCATTCAACCCATCTTAGCTGTTTCCTGTCCCTTTTCATAATGGCAGTGCTCATAATCAATGCAGGTACCGCTATGCCACAATTATTAGTAACTTTCTTCTGAAGTATTTCAGCTTTTAGTTATAATGGCATGTAATGCATGCAATGTCTTAGTGAGCACTGTTACTTATCCTAACTGCCAGCTATTCAGATATTACACAGCATGACATAGGTAGCAGAGCTTGTATCCAGTTGCTTTGTTGCTGAGAGTGTAGGTCGATGAATGATGTTGCCTCAAAGCACATTCGACCCCAACCAATGAACTGTGCCCACAACAACGGCAGACTGTATGCTGCTGAATGCAAAGTTGACTGGAATTTAGCCTGCTTGTGTAAAATGTTTGCAATCTGGTATGGTTTAGTGTCTTTAGGGTTCATGGTTTCAAATGATCAGACTCTGTTAGTATGTAATTAAGAAGGTGGTTTTCTTTTTCAGACGCGTAGCCCTAGTCCTCAACCCAGTGCTGAGTTTCCTTCTTTTTTTTCTTCAGAAAGCTGACTAAGTCTCTCCTCCCTTTGAGTCTGCATTCCATAAAAACCTGACCAACCCTCTCTCTTTCTCCCTGTTTTCCTCACCACGGTTTTCCTCCCGATGCCGGTTTTATATATTGGATATATGGAACTTCCTGTTGGGCTTTTTGGCACACCCCCGTCGGCCACCCCCTCTTTTCTCCAGCCTGACTGCTGCCCTCCGGAGGACCGCAAAAACCTTCCCAAAACACACAGCTTTCAGCTGTTTAAAGTATCACTCCAGAGAAGAGAGGAGAAAAGCCTGGAGGGGCTCGGAGGAATATGGAGGAATTCTCTGAGGAAACTTTTCTCCTGCTGCTATTCCAATGCAACACTTGATTAATGACCGAAATATTTCACTAGCAACCATGCTGCTTCAGCTTCTTCTTCTTGTTTGTATTCTGCTTAGTATTAATGTTGCCATAATAGTAACAAGCATAATAATAATAATAATAATAATAATAATAATAATAATAATAATAAAATTTCCTAGAAAAAAAAACTTCCATTCGGCCACCAAATCCCAGACGCTTAAAACATGCCAGTGTTTTCTTGGAATGAGAAGTATAGTGGAGAAAAACCAGTTGTACAGTTTTTAAATACTTACATACTTCCAAAAATCACAAAAAAATTCACTTTGATTGCCAAACCATGTGATTTACTGACCCCATTTAATTCTGAGATTCAATGTCACCACTCTTTTCTTTTTTTGTTTTTCTGGCAGATATTTTTGCACTTACGACCACATTTGTCCTAAACTGCACAGCAACCCTTTTGATTGCAAGCATTAATGAGCACTGTCGACGTTCGCATTTAACTCATGCACTACTGAAGTAGCGTGCTAGACCAGACATCGTCCGCTCAGTTCACTTTAGGACGGAATGATTTCAATGAACCAATGAAAACGCTTCGTTTGCACTCAGATTGAATCCCATTCACTTTTTTGTGGAAATCTAGGAAAGGGTTAGGCTTCGGTCACTGTGTGCTCACTAAGGACAGCCCATACTTGTGTCAACACTGGGATTGTGGAGGGTGCACTTTCTTAGAAAGCATAACCTCTGGCCTTTAGGTGTGCTCAGTTAATAGCTGTTAAATAGCTTGTTTAGCTGTTAAAGGGATGGAAGATTATGTGAAAGTCTGTAGGCCTCCTGACTGCTCAAAACCTCCCTGCTTAATAGATTAAGTTAGTACTCCATTCTCTGACTTTTGTCTTTAGTGCAGTGTGTGTAATATTTATTTTTACAGGAAAGTGTTGTGAAATACATATGAAGTTGACTCTGACGATAGCTCAAAATCAAATGGGTAACACACTCACATGTATTCTAAATCCATTTTTTGAAACAAATTCATCTGGCATCATGGAAATTTCCCATGAACATACATTTGAATGAATCTTTAATCCCCTTATACTGTAATCTTTATTCCAGATGGAGCCATCCTTCCCCATCTCCCTCTCCTCCCCCCTCCCTCTCTCCAGTTGTATAAAGTATGTGTGTATATGTGTGTGTGTGTGTGTGAGTGAGAGAAAGAGAAAAAAGTGAGCTCTAGTTCCAGTTTGAGCTCCCACATCCACTTCTTTCCTCCCGTTACTGATCTGTATAAACACACAGCGGTCAGCTGGAGATTGACCTTGACATCCATTCAGTTCCTCTCCATTGTAGTTTTGATCCAAGACAAGCCCCAAATCTCAGCAGTCTGCCTTGCCTCTCTTTCTGGAGTTAGGGAATATCAAACCCACCTGGCCTTCAGCCTCACCTCACGCAGCCAACCGGTAGAGAACAGAATCGCTGATTGTAATTACACCAGCCTGTCCCTCCGCCAAGGCTATGGCTGAACAGGCTCCTTAGACACAGCGTTGGCTACTTTAGAGTTCTTAATTTGTGACAAATTAGCCTCATTATTTGTGAAATTACACTGCTCGAAGGCCTTAAAATACACAGAGGAGAGTTCTCCTCCTATGCTTCAAAAATAATAATTGCCATTAATCACGCACAGCTCCTGGAAAGTTGAACTCAGGCCGCATTCTGAAAAGAAAATCCATAATTACTGGATAATGAAGGTGTTCCGCTGCACATATTAATCACACACTGAGGCAGTGTTCCTTAAAAAGCTTACATTTGAATCTTAAAGGTTAATGCATACTTAATCATAAAGAATCTTAATTTCTCACAGTACAGCCAGAGGCATCTTTTACAACGCAACAAACAGACCTTCTGGTTGAAGTCTATTAGGTACATCAATGAAGAGGAAATTAATTTAGGTTTATCTGTTAAAAATAAAACAATAGGTTTTTCCCTAAAGCACACGGTATCAGAGTGGCTCTGTGGTATTAATAAAAGCTGAACCAATGAGAGCAGAAAATTCCTCCAGCAAAGCTTGCTTATGAAGGCGCTCTCACCGCATGTAATCAAAACAGAAATTTATTCAAGCCTCAGTCTCCACCAGTGGCTCACGCATCTGTTGTTTTCCTTAAAGAGTCTCTGACATGCTTAACAGCGCAAAATGGAAATGTCTTCTGTTTCTCTGAAGCCGGCCGCTCGGTTATCAGTAATCACAAAGCTTTTCTGTATGTTTAATAAGATGTGCGTTGCATGCCAGCTTGGGTGAAAATCGAAAAAGCTGAATCATAGAGGCCTTCCATATTTCTTTTTACTTTTTCCTTTTTTTTTGCCTAAATATTTGATTATAGGGAAGCCAAGAGAGTTAAAATTCAGAGCACTTGAGCTCTGACTTAATTAAGTTCTTCGGACATTTTAGGAAAGGTCTCAACTCGTCCTCATCAACCAAAGGGATTACGATGCAGAGGACAGCAGATCAGTTTTGAAGTTATTTTCCTGGGCTTAAATCGAATAAAGCCAAACAATCATAGTGAATGTCCTCCAGCTTTCTGGGCAGCTTAAATTAAACGTGATTAGAATGATTTTTCCTGATAATATATGTAGAAATACAAAACTTCTGTTAAGTTGTCTGTTGTTACCAGTATTTTTTATGCTTCCCAATTGCAAAATGAATTCATTAAATTCATCTGAAATAGTCAAAATGTCAGATAGAAACATGCCTCTTTTTTTACTTTGGAAGAGAATGCTAATGGCCCCCACATGGTGCCTCTGTGCACCCGACAGGGGTGCGTGAATCGCCGGGGCCTCGTTGTGAGGTCTCGGGGGGTGCGTGTGAGACCCGTGTCAAAGCGTGAAAACGTGCGAGCGCGGAGCGTCAGCGTCCTTGGTGAAAGCGGGAACAATCGATGTTTTCTCAGCTTGTTTCAGGCAATGTCCCCCAGATGTGCGTGGCGATCCGGGGGCGTGCGGCTGCCTTGGTTTTGTATGGTAACGCGCCGGACCCATGCTATCCTAATGGGCAACAGCTGCCGGCTCTACATGGAAGTGCAACAGGACGGCATTGATCAAGAGAGGAGCGCTCCCCCTTTTTGATTGCAATCATTTTGGGCCACGATGTAACCATTCCCTCATTGACTTCAAGTATCAATCAGATATAGACCCTTTTCCCCCCCGAACGTTTGGCCCTCTAAATGAAGATTTCTTTTTGTTTGGAAGCAGATTACGCACGTGCTTTGTGCTATTCCAGATAACTCTTTGAGTTAAGCTATTGCTCTGTTTTTTAAGAGTGCACTGAGAATGCGACTGTGGCAATGGCTGAGGGTTCAGGATTAGCAAGGGCGTGTTGATTTGGTGCGCGTACAATAATGACGTGTTTATGGCTCTATAGGTGCTGGATCTGACATTATATCCTAATAGGAAGAAAGGTAACTCCAGTTATCCATTAAATATCAACAATCATTGACATTAACTGGCTTGGTTAGCTCACCTAATTGCAGACCTCAAAATTCAGGTAATTTTCCGCATGTTAAACGAAAGTCAGCTGGTTGCCTGCTGAGGGTATTTGTGTTACCCGAAGCCTTCCACAAATAAGACTGCACAGCAAGAAGGGGGAACTCAGGGGAGACCAATTAACGTGTTTATGCACGGCAAGAGCCGGCAGGAGAAAGCGGCGATCAGCCTGACTTAGAGGGCGGGTGCCAACTGCTGCACAAACAGCCCGCAGCCTCTGGGGCTTCCAGCCGCAGCTGGAGCTGCAGGTGCCACATAAACACAAGTCGTTCATCCAAAACACAGGGAGGTTTCCCCTTCATTCAAAACACAGGGAGGTTTCCCCTTCATCCAAAACACAGGGAGGTTTCCCCTTCATCCAAAAAACAGGGAGATTTCCCCTTCATCCAAAATGTGGGGAGGTTTCCCTTCATCCAAAACATAGAGAGATTTCCCCTTCATTCAAAACACAGAGAGGTTTCCCCATCATCCACAATGTGGGGAGGTTTCCCTTCATCCAAAACACAGGAAGGTTTCCCCTTCCTCCAAAACACAGGGTGGTTTTCCCTTCATCTAAAACACAGGGAGATTTCCCTTCATCCAAAACACAGGGAGGTTTCCATTTCATCCAAAACACATGGCGATGTTCCCTTCATTCAAAACACAGGGAGATTTTCCCTTCATTCACAATACATGGAGTTTTCCTCTTCATCCAAAACACAGGGAGGTTTCCCATTCATCCAAAACAATGGGAGGTTTCCCCTCATCCACAATGCATGGTGATTTCCTCTTAATCTAAATACAGGGATATTTCTCCTTCATCCAAAACACAGGGCGGTTTCCCCTTCATCCCCAATGTGGGGAGGTTTCCCCTTCATCTAAAACACAGGGAGGTTTCTCTTTAATCCAAAACACATGGAGTTTTCCCCTTCATCCAAAACACATGACAGTTTCCCCTTCATTCAAAACACAGGGAGGTTTCCCCTTTATTCACAATACAGGAAGACGTCCCCATCATCCAAAACACAGGGAGGTTTCCCATTTATCCAAAACAATGGGAGGTCTCCCCTTCATCGAAAATGCAGGGTAATTTCCCCTTCATCCAAACACAGGGATGTTTCTCCTTCATCCAAAACACAGGGAGGTTTCCCCCTCACTCCCAATGTGGGGAGGTTTCCCCTTCATCTAAAACACAGAGATGTTTCCCCTTCATCCAAATCACAGGGATGTTTCTCCTTCATCCAAAACACATGGAGGTTTCCCCTTCATCCAAAACACTGGGAGGTTTCCCTTTAATCTGAAACACATGGAGTTATCCCCTTCATCCAAAATACAGGGAGGTTTTCCCTACATCCAAAACACAGGGAGATTTCCTCTTCATCCAACACACAGGGAGGTTCCCCCTCAATCCAAAACACATGGAGTTTTCCCCTTCATACAAAACACAGGGAGGGTGTTCCTTCATCCAAAATACACTTTCTACTTCATCAAGAAAGTGAGGTTTCCTTCATATTTTTGCATCAAATCATATTTTATGAAGCCATTAAAGCTCATTAGTAGAAGCATACTTGAATATTGTCGGAATCATGGACATTTTATGATTAAGAAAATCATCAAATAAAAAATAAACCAAAATGCAACATTTACTTAATCACATTCACTGTCACTGAATTATAATTCTAAATAAATTTTTAAAGTTATATCATGAACTTTTCATTGCCATTATTATTATTTTTATAATTACCACAGACAAGTAGAATTACTTGCCAAATCTATTGCTATTATAAGAGATTCCACATGGTGGCAGTATTTCCATTAAAACTCACTGGCAAACTCCTTATGTGTGTTTACTCAGCAGCGCCAGTAAGTCTGAAGCTGATAAGTCCAGGTTAGAGTGGGTCACTGACACGCTGTTCAGACTGACGGGCTTCAGATCTTTACTCTCATCTTTGGTTAGCTGACATAAACCCATTTTTGCTCTTGGTCTGGAGTTGCAGCCTGTTCAATGGTGTAGTTTTGCTTCTTTCTGTGGTCACAGCTGATGCCAAGTGAAAAAAATAAATCAATTTGCCCCCATAATCTACTCAATGCTCATATTATATTGTTTAGTCCTTTCCTTTCCTTAAATGTTCTTCATATTAAAAACACAAAAGCATTTTTAAAGTAAATATTTTATTGAGTGGTTCAGGTTGTATTACAGTCGACATTAACATTTGCTTATTTAAGTACATTCTCAGGGACCTTCCAAGAAACAGTCTGATTTCATTTTATTTTTTCCAGATGGTACCCCCAGTCTGCCTGTCTAACAGTCTAGCCCAGAATTAAATTATTGGAATCACATTTTAAAACTGTACAAATGGGATAATAACCGAGTTGAGACCCATCTAAAAAAATACATTAAAAATGTTTTTTAAATTTATGATGTGTTTCATGAGAGTTGGGTGAAGAAAAAATCAGAAAGAGGTAATTTCACCAACACATCAGTTTCTTTTCTCAGAAAATGAGAAAAGCTGTGGGTGGAAACTGCAGTTATTTAAAGTCATTTAGGTTTTATTCAGCATCAAGCAGCTGGTGTTACTAACTGTCACACCTGCACCTGTGTGTGTGTGTGTCTGTGTGCGTGTGTGAGTGCGTGAGTGTGTGTGTGGGTATGTGTGTATGTGTGGGCATGTTTTATTATCTTTGTGAGAACCAAATGTCCCCACAAGGATAGAAAGATGAGGAAAACTACGCAAGATGGGGACCTTTTGCTGGTCCCCACAAGTTCAAGAGGCTGTTTTAGAGTTAGGACTTAGGGTTAAGGTTAGGGTTACAATTAGGTTAAGGTTAGGGGTAAGGTTAGGCTGTGTAGTGGTTGGGGTTAGGGTTAGGGTTAGGGTTAGAGGTTACGGAATGAATGTAAGTCAATGGGAAGTCGTCACAAGTATAGCAATACAAACGTGTGTGAGTGTGTGTGTGTGTGTGTGTGTGCACCTGTGTGTGTGTTTATGTGCATACATCAGCCAGGGATCCACACAGCCCTGTACACAGCAGCATGATTAGTCACTAAGGGGAGAAGCAGCCTGGGCTCAGAGAGCTGCTCTCCTGCAGCCTCCACACAGGACAGCCCCCCTGGGCCTGGGCTGGGGAGCACAGTGGCGCTCCCACCCCACCCTCAGGAGGAGGTGCGTTCCTGGATCCAGCCGGTCAGTTTGGTGATGCGGGTGTACACCCCGTAGTAGTTGGGCCGGCCGCAGCCTATGCCCCAGCTGACCACGCCCGCCAGGAACCAGCGACCAGAGGCCTCCTGACACACCAGGGGCCCCCCCGAGTCCCCCTGGAACACAGAGACACGGACAGACATGCACAGAGTGAGACTGATGCAGGAAGTCAGAGGAGTGAGGGGTGCAGCAGGACAGACAGACAGACACACACACACACGCACGCACACACACACGCATGCATGCAAACACACAAACACACTAACGCACGCACAGCAGAACAAATTCAAGTTAATCTATGGAGCCACAGGAAACTACACATGAAGACAGCAAGTGCTACAACTAGAATCCTACCTCATTTATAGTGCTGAAAATGTATATTGGAAAAGTAATAAAACCTGGCTCATGAGACCAATTCAACTTTTAATGGAGCACTCCCTGTCTGTAGTACTCAACAGAAACAGAAAACTACTGCCAAAACCATGATTAACACAAGGATGCCTGAGTTTTGAGATGTCTGTTTTGCAGTAGCTACTGTTGTAAGCTCACACACACAATCATGCAAGCTTCTCTAAAAACAAATTGTGCAGACATAAATGTAAATATTGTAAATGTTACTTTTGTAATGAATCCAATATGTTATAGACCAAAGTGAGCTTATGGCTGTAGACCAACACAAAAGGAATTTTACTGAACAATGTACTCTTTCTATTGAATTTTTTACTGCAGCGTAAATGTGTTTTTTTTTGTACATGTCAATCAATCAATCAATCAATCAAACTTTATTTATAAAGTCAGAGTTTCAGCACTGCATCACTGCGACTGTGCACAGCAATGAGCAACCGAAGGAGAAACATGGCTCATACTGACATTATACTACAATACGCCACATTACAAAAAATATCCTCCATTTCAGTGGACCCAGGAAGGTTCTCCCAAACGCTCGGACAGAGATGGATCGGCCTGCCAAACCCCCCCCTCACCTGGCACGCGTCTTTACCCCCGTCGTGAAAGCCGGCGCACAGCATTCTGGGAGTGATCCTGTAGCCGTAGGACCTGTTGCAGACGTCCTCGCTGATGAGCGGCACAGTCACTTTCTGCAGGACGTTGCTGCTGGAGCCTGAGTGGGAGACGCGAGGTTAACGGATCAGACACCCAACACCCCGGCTGCTGGGGTTACGCACATTACAGGATTTAAAAAAACGCTCTGATGTCCCCTGTGAGTGTCTGACACATTTGCTTATGAACTCTGTTTAAAATGTGTACATTTGCTACCGCACTTTCTGTATTTAGCACACTAAAAATTTTTTTGTTTTGTAGTTCTGAATTTGCCAAGTGCGTACGACGTTTAAAATTTGTTTCTTCTCTACGAAGGCCCGCGCCTCGTCAGGTGTCTCTTGTTTCTGCCACGGACGGAATCGCAAACCCCCGCCCATCCTGACCGAGACCCGGAGCCCTCTTACCCCCCTCCTTCAGCGCCCCCCAGCCCGTCACCCAGCACAGCAGCCCGGGCTCCAGCAGGTGGGTGGGGGACGGGAGACAGGCGGGCTGGGCCAGGGTCCCGGCCGAGACGGGCCGCTCCAGCCTGAGCAGCACCAGGTCGTAGTCGTGGGTGTCGTCGTCGTAGTAAGGGTGCATGTGGATCTCCGCCACCCTGATGGCCTCCTCCGTCTGGCTGGTGCGGTTCAGCCACAGCTTGCCCAGGTAGACGGTCCACAGCTTGGGAGAGAAGAGCCTGGGGAGACAGGGTGGGAATCCTGACGCAACGTCTAAGGGATCGAGCTCAAACTCAGAACCCAGAGCGCAGCAGAGAAGCTTTATTTCCCTCTGCTTTCTGAATGCTGTGACCCCAGTACTGTTTGTAACATAGCATAGCATAGCATAGCATAGCATAACACAACACAACACAACACAACACAACACAACACAACACAACACAACACAACACAACACAACACAACACAACATAACATAACATAACATGAAATGAGATGACATAAAACATAACATGACATGACATAATGACAAGAACAGGCCATTCAGCCCACCAATGCTTGCCATTTACCTGACTAAAGTGTACCTAGTGCTCTGATTACCAACAAACTAGACAGTGTCTAGCACAGTATCAAGCCTGGTCTTGAAAATCCCCAGAGTTTCTGCCTCTGCTACGTGACCTGGCAGGCTACTCCACACATTGACTACTCTATGCGTGAAAACAATTCTTCCAAATGTCTGTACGGAATTTACCTTATTACCTAATTTCCATTTATGTCCGACCCTCCTTCTACTAACAGAGCTCATGTCCAGGGCCCGCGCTGAGACCTCAGAGACGTGATGCCAATAAGAGTTTTTTTTCCAGTCAGAAACAATGGCACAGAGACAGTGTGTGAGCAGCTGTGCTTTGTGAAGGGAGAGGTGCCCTGGTGGGACGTCTGGCTGTTACACATAGACGGCACCTGAGAGGACAGAGCTGTATGAGAGCGGGGATCCGCGCCTCCTGGTGGGAGATCCTGTTCTCTCACTCAGAGCCTCTGGCGCTGACTGATACAGCAGCTGCCAGGCAGCCGCGGGACCGCGCGCGCGGGGGGGCAGGGGGGGCAGCCTCCTTACCGGTCGTCATAGAAACAGTGAGCCGCCGAGATCAACCACTGGCTGGAGATGAGCGCCCCTCCGCAGATGTGCCGACCGCTGACCTGCAGGCTGGCCTGCCACGGCCACTCCCCCTCGGAGGCGTCCAGCCCGCCCACAATACGGCTGGAGAACTGACGCAGCCCACAGTCTGAGGGACAGAGCACACACTGCTCTCAGCTACTGACAGCACACACTGACCCCCCTGTACTCTCTAATTTACTGACACCATACACTGACCCTTCTCTCTCTGTTACTGACAGCACACACTGATCCCTCTGTATTCTGTCTCTCTCATTTACTGACACCATACACTGACCCTTCTCTCTCTGTTACTGACAGCACACACTGATCCCTCTGTATTCTGTCTCTCTCATCTACTGACACCATACACTGACCCTTCCCTCTCTCTGTAACTGACAGCACACACTGATCCCTCTGTATTCTGTCTCTCTCATTTACTGACACCATACACTGACCCTTATCTCTCTGTTACTGACAACACACACTGATCCCTTCGTACTCTCTCTCATTTACTGACACCATACACTGACCCTTCCCTCTCTCTGTTATTGACAGCACACACAATCCCTCTGTACTCTCTCTCATTTACCAACACCATACACTGACCCTTCCCTCTCTCTGTTACTGACAACACACACTGATCCCTTTGTACTCTCTCTCATTTACTGACACCATACACTGACCCTTCCCTCTCTCTGTTATTGACAGCACACACAATCCCTCTGTACTCTCTCTCATTTACCAACACCATACACTGACCCTTCCCTCTCTCTGTTACTCACAGCACACACTGATCCCTCTGTACTCTCTCTCATCTACTGACACCATACACTGACCCTTCCCTCTCTCTGTTACTCACAGCACACACTGATTCCTCTGTACTCTCTCTCATTTACTGACATCAGACACTTGGTCCCTCTTTCTCATTTACTGACGTCATACACACTGACCTCTCTCTCAGTGTTTTTAGGCATATCCCTGGAAGCCTTGTGTCCTCCTGAGAACAGCCCCAATAAGTCCTGCACTGTGCTCTACTGCAGCATATCCCTGTAAGCCCAGTCAGATCTGACTTCCTCATACAGCTACATAATGTTCTGCACCTCAGCGCACAGCACTGCATTAGGTGAGCACAGCTGGAGATGATTAATGTGCACCAGTAATAATGTCAGTTGATTAAATTGTTTGTCACTTTCAATGTCAACATTATGTTTGTTTTATATCACAGAAAATTAAATTCTGTTATGAAAAGTTCATTCTCACAGTTCTGGGCAGTGTGTAGGTGCAGTTTTGGGGTACTGAACAAAGCTGTGGATGCTAACACTAGCTGACATGCTGTAACTCAGTGAGGGGTGAGTGCAGATCTGGGGTACTGAACACAGCTGTGGATGCTAACACTAGCTGACATGCTGTAACTCAGTGAGGTGTGAGTGCAGTGTTGGGGTACTGAAGACAGCTGTTGATTCTAACACTAGTTGACATGCTGTAACTCAGTGAGGGGTGAGTGCAGTTTTGGGGTACTGAACACAGCTGTGGATTCTAACACTAGGTGGCATGCTGTAACTCAGTGAGGTGTGAGTGCAGTTCTGGGGTACTGAACACAGCTGTTTTAGTGACTCACTGCATTGCTTCTCGTCAGACGCGTCAGGGCAGTCGGTGACGAGGTCACACTCTGGATTTGGCTTCTTGATGCAAGTCCCGTCAGCACAGACGTAGGTCATCTCAGTGCACTCCACACCTGGGCAAATACAAGGCACACACACACACACCCACACACACGCACACAAGCACACACACACACACACACACACACGCACACACACACACACATGCACACACACGTGCACACACACAAACACACACACACACGCACACACACACATAAAAGCATGCATACGCACATAAACAAACACACAAGCAATAGGAATGCATCATGTTAGTGTCAATGCTTTCAGTTCATTCTAAATGAAAGTCACTGTGCACAGCTAATCGTGGACACCATGTGGAATGCCCATTGCAGAGGCTGGGTTGGGGTCGAGGTACCTTCAGTGCAGTTCTCCTCATCCATGCCCTGCTCACAGTCCGCATGGTGATCGCACACTTTGAAATAGTCCACACACTGGCTGTCCTCTGGACACTGGTACTGGGCAACACACACTGTGAAACAGAGCCATATACCGTCTGTAACCGCTAGCTAGAGACACTTGGACACTAATGACACGCACCAGTCTAAATGGCTAAAATCACTCATTGTTTTTTCTGGCACCTCAAGACATGGTTCTGTGGCTCTGATACCACTACATACATGGGCTTAATCATCAGTGCTGCACACCCACCTGAAAAAGCAAAGGAATGGAAAGCCTGTAGATACCAAAGTAATAATTCACAGATACCACTGCAACGCAGTGATCTCAGAGAAGCCTGATTCACCATGGAGATGTATATGAGGATGAAGCCAGGGAACTCAGGTGAGATATGTGCCTGTCACGTCTGTAGAGATAACTATATAAAACCTGCTTCTCTTTATGAGCGGCCTCCATCTTACCGCAGTTCCTCTCGTCCAAGCCGTTGGGGCAGTCCTTGATACCATCACACGCTGGGACGCACAGCCCGTTGACAGTGCAGAGGAACTGTCTGGGACAGGCTGAAACACAGAACAGGAGCAGCCAAATTTTACTCCTATTCGACTCAGTGGGCAAGTCACACGTGTGTACCAAGGCCAAGGCAAAGGAGGGAGGGCAGACTCACACTCTGATTGGTTAAGCAGTGAGACTGACTAGAGGAGGAAGGGTGGACTGATGATCTGATTGGTTGAAGGTTGAAATTGTGGCCTAATGAGGAAAGGGTGGACTCATGATCTGATTGGTTGAAGGTTGAGACTGGCCTAATGAGGGAGGGTAGACTCACGATCTGATTGGTTGAAGAGGCTGAAGTGGACCTGAAGCCCAGGGCCTGTGAGGGACACCTCTGATGTCATGGTAACGCTGGTGGAGTTGGACAGGAAGTAGAGGCGCTCGGCATATGGCTGGACGTTCCGAGTCCCACAAAGCCTAGGGAAAAGACAAGAGGGATGCTGGGAAGTCAAATGGAAAGAAAAAAAAAATCAATAAAACGTACATTTATTTGTAAATAATAAGGCTTGCTATAGGCTAACAATAAAATTACAGCTGGAGACTGTGGTTGTGAGCTTATTACGCAAAACACAGAGACAAACACAAACTCAAAGCTCTAGAAGCTGGCAGCTTTTTTTTTTGTTGTTCACTGCTCAATCCAAACCGGCAGACAATGCAGCACTGACAAAGCAGCATGAACAATGTGCCAGACTACGCAGAATCTCAGGCAGCAGAGTCTCAGTCCAGCTGCAGCTGTCTGGAACCTGGGCCCGCCCACCTGCGGTTCTGTATCACCCACTGGCCCTGCGTACAGGCCTGGTTGTAGTTGGCCCTGCTCAGCTCATAACCTTCAAACTCCAGCATCAGTCCATATTCCGTGGAGGGCACCTGGAGCACAGGCAGGCAGACAGAGAGACAGACAGAGACACACCGTATCTTACTGTCAGTGCACTTACCTTACTGTCAGTCAATGCGCTTACTGCTTTCATGGCACGTTGAGGTTAATCACTGACTCTGCCAGCGTTGAATGTTCTAACCTGATGCTGTACTAAGTCACTCTGGACAAGTGCTTCTGCTGAATACCAAGTTGTAAATTGTAGACAGACAGACAATGGCAGATGTCATTTCTGTCATGTCACAAAGCACAGCTGTCTTAGCCCAAGCCAAGTTGTAATATAAATATAATATATTCCATTCTGGTAATGAATATACTGTAAGTGCTGCAGATTTCTGCTTCCGCCCAATATGCTACATTCATATTAGTCATCCACTGAACCATTTGCATGTTTGTATTACTGAATTAATTCCTTGCTCAAAGATGAGGACACAGACTGTTGCTCGGTTCAACTCCCAACTCTTTCCTGAGTTTAGTAAGTTAACAGTGGAATGCATGGCTATATATCTGTGCAGATAGGTGATACGATTGAAAGCTTACATTGAAGTGCCAGGAGCAGTTTGTGTCAGGAGGGTAGTAACTGGGGTAGAAGGGAGTGTGGAAGCTGCCCTGGACCCCCAGGACTGGCTGCAGGTCGAAAACGGACGAGCACACTGTGAGAAAGAGAGGGGGGGGGGGGAATAAGGACCTAACAATATGATCGCCAACACCGTTCCCTGTACATAAATTGAACAAAAGCAGTGTCCCATAGTGAAGTTTTCATCAGTGAATAATGACCTTAATGATACTGAGTTGTCATCTTCACCCCATCTCAAATTTTTCTGCAGAGAAAGGTTTCTCAGGATGGCAAAGCCCCCATCCACAGTTCTTGCCCCAATGGGTTTTATAAATTCAGATAAACTATAGACATTAAATGTGAGAGACCAATCTCAGAATCTCAGAACAAAACGTATGAATAACAGGCAGCGCTGCATTTCTAAGGTTAACCACGAGCCAGTCCAAGGGTCTTACCGTGAGAGGGCCAGGCCTGGGCGGAGAGGGAGAACGGGTCCTTGTAGTTGTACAGGCCCTGCTTCCACAGCACTGTCATCCACTCCCCTGACGAGAGCATCCTCACCACCTGCTCATGTCTACTGCACCCATACAGACTAGGAGAAAGACGGAGAGAGAGAGAGAGAGAGAGACAGATAGTGAGAGAAAGAAACAGAGAGAAAGCACGTGTAGGGTTAAAAGTGGGTCGTAGATGTTCCAAGTTGCGCAGTGCCACTGAACAGAGAGGCCCAGACTTCTCTACTGTCCCTGGATGTGACACACAGCTGGATTATGAGGTAATGATCCTGTGCAGAATCTCCACCTTTCGCTGTAATTTAGACTAACGGCTGATGGTGAAAATGAGAAAAGTGAACTGAGCTGAACTACCAAGCAGAGAAAATAATGGTGAGAAAGATGACAAGACAATAAAATTTCAAGAGTTTATTACTTAATGAAACCCTTACAGAGTATCCACGTACTTTATCACTGTAAAATGTACTCTATCACCACTGTAATGTAAAACGGGTTTTAACTAGTTAGGACAGACTGCATAATAAATTGTCAGAGGATAAAGCAATCAACTCTTGAGGGATACATTGGATGTATAACTGATTTTGAAACATCCTTAAAAAGTAACCCATATGAAATCAGGACAGTTTCAGTTACGTAAAGAGCGCGAACTTTGAAGCCTCTTTAAAGGTTTTGTGGAACCTTGGTAGCATCCACACACCGTGCAGAATGTGTAGTCAGTCATTACAGTACTAGCTGGTGGTTTCGCGTACCAAATGAGGCGGTAGATCTTCATATTCTAATAGTTCAGACAGCGCATGCTGACGCACATGTCACAGACAATAGCTTTTGGTTCCTGTTTGAAGGTATTATCCCATGAAGATGAGCTGCTTTCACATCCGTGGGCGCTGTGATATTTCAGGTGTTTCCGAGGCTGTTATTCTTCAGAGCACAATGTGCCCCCCTATCTACATACTAGTATCAGTAAAACCAGCCACCTGTTAGAAGGAACTACTGCTCAAGCAGCACACAAAAAGGCTGGAATTCCAAAGTTATTCAACAGGGTGTCAGACAGGAGGCACTTAGGAACTGTAAATTGCCAGGGAGTATGCTGACAACGCATGAGACAGAGAGACAGAGAGCAATTTGAGGACATTCACAAGGTTATGATGTGTATGCAGTATGGGGATATTCACAAGGTAATAATATGTGCACCGCATCGGGTCATTCATGAAGGTTATGATATGTGTGCACTCTGGGGACACTGACAAGGCTGTGATACGTGTGCAGTATGGTGACACTCGCAATGTTATGAGGCGGAACAGTAGAAATTGCACACTCACAAGGTTATGAGGTGGAACAGTAGAAATGGTACACTCAGGAGGTTATGACACGGAATAGTAGAAATGGAATACTCTGAAGGTTATGAGGCGGAACAGTAGAAATGGAACATTCATGAGGTTATGAGATGGAACAGTAGAAATGGAACGCTCAGGAGGTCATGATGCAGAACAGTAGAAATGGAACACTCACGAGGTTATGAGGTGGGAATCTGTTGGGACTACGGAGTCATACACTGCCAGGCGGTCTCGGCACTCTGGCAGCAGCCACTCCATCTTCAGCTCCAGTTGGGATCCCAGTGGGGCCTTCAGGTGCCAGATACAGGAAGACTGCTGGGTGTTTGGGCCCCTGAGGGCCACAGGGGAACTGGACGTCACAGCATGGTACCTGTAACAGTCTTTGAGAGGGTGAAGGAGTATGGTCATTGAGAAGCATGCCAATGTTCTAATACAAGGTACAATACACCAATGCACGATTAGTCTGTGAACCACTGAAGGATTATTGATTAGTCTCAACACCACTGCACGATCATTAGTACTCCACTGCTGGTTTAATCTGCACAGAATTGTAGGATTAGCCTGTAAACAACTGAAGGATTAGTGCTTAGCCTCTACACAAAGGTACGCAGGTCTATCAGGGAAGGGGGAGAGGGGGAGGGGGAGGTGCATGGCATGCAGAGTAGAATGGAGCAGAATGGAGAGATCTGGTAGGGGTCTGGGGTCTGATGATCTTTTGAAAATACAATAGAGTTGTCCCTTTAGCTGCCCGACATGCTAGCACCAAGGTTAGTACCAAGGTTTTGAATTGGATGCGAGCTGATATAAGTGGAGGAAGACGAAAAAGGGAGTGACATGGCTGAGTCTGGGGAAGTTACAGACCAAATGAAGACCAGCATTCTGGGTGATCTGCAGAGTGCAAGAGGGAGCTGCAGTAGTTCAAGAGGGAGATGACAAGTGCTTGGGCTACATACTGGGCTACATAATAGGTATTGAGGAAGGGGTGGATACTCTGAATGTTGTTCATGAAGAACCAGCATGCCAAGACCCACGTATCCAGAGGGGAGAATGGAGCAAAGAAGTTGTGTGCATCAACACAGGCATAAGCCAAGTCATGGGAAGAGATGACAGAGCCAAGAGACTTGGTAAGGAGAGAAAAGAGCCTTAGGGGACACCTGAGCTCTCCAAGCAGGAGGCCCAAAGTCCCTTTCCCCATGCAACCTGGGAGGAGTCAGTCGAAGTCGAAGTAAGAAGCTAACTAAACCAGTTGGGAGCTGTGCCGCAAATGCCAAATGTAGTCAGTGAAGACAGCAGGAGTTAGTGGGCAACCATGTTAAATGCTGCAGAGAAGTCGAGCAGGATATGAACAGAGGAGAGAGAAGCTGAAGTAGAAGGGAGCTCCTCACAGACTGGATGGATTGGTCTGTAAACTAAAGCAGGAATAGTCCACTGGAGGATTTGTTAAACTAATCACTAATCCACTGAAGGACTAGTGATTAGCCTATACACTACTTAAGGTTTAATTATTAGTCTACACACCACTGAACGATTAGCCTGTACCCCACTGCAGGATTAGCCTGTACCCCACTGCAGGAGTCTCTATGCCATGCAGGATTCATCAGTACAACTGACCTGAGTTTATGCACAATGTTCCCATGAATAAAAATTTGGGGGAGTTAATGTTTTGTCATCTGCAATCAGTTATACCAGAAAACAGAAATTATAACTATGGAGTAAAAAGAAACAGAAAAAACTGAGAGGAAAGTGAAACTCATACCAAATGAAGCTTTCAAAAGCTCTATAACTTTGTGGTCATTTTCTGCAAAAGAAGAAAATATTAAATAAGAACATGCTAAACAAACAAAATAAAATAACAAATAAAGTGAAATGGCTTGAATGGCTTTGATGTTTATTCTTGCAATGCGTCGTACCTTTAGGTAAACCAAGCAAACATTAATTGCTCAGTTTATATAAATGCAACGTGAACAGGATTTGCTCTTATAGAGAGAAAGATCTACTGAATGAGTAACAGATTGTTAAATAGCTTGTTCTTGTGACCAGTCAAAAGAAAGCCCAGTTCACTCGCAACACAATATACCGAATTATCGACATAACACCAAGGACAATTTGCATTGCATGCCCATTTATGAAAACAAAAGAAGTTAAAAGGATCTAGCCAACCGAACAAAATAAACTTCGAAAACAACCTCTGAACAAAATAAATCTCGAAAACAACCTATGTTAATGAGAGAATGATGCAAAAGATGTAATAGTGAGCAATAACAGCGTCATCTGAGACTTGCAGTGTTGTTTGCTAAAGTGGCCATAGTTGCATGGTTACGCACCTGTAATGGAAAACGAGGGAAGGTATAACAGATATCCCCGATAGCTGGCTGTGTTCCCTGTACTGTAGGCCAGAAGACGGCTAATCAGGCTTCCGCTGATCTGCTCCAATGTGACCTTTTCAACATGGCTCTTTGGCACTGACAGAATGAGCCAAAAGTGTGCAACCAGGCTGCCCTCCCTGGGGAAACAAAGACTGGTCACAGTGGTGCCACGTATAGGGAAATAAAAATGATGGAGTAATAGAAAGATGAAATAAAGGAAAGACAAACAGGAAAAGTAAAAAAAAAATGAAGCAATAGAAAACAGTCAAGCTAAATAATTCTGATACACACTGGTAATGTAAACTGACAGTGAAGTTAAGGCAGGAAAACGTATGCAGTGAAGGGGATAGAGACTTGTGCAGTGAAGGGGATAGAGACTTGTGCAGTGAAGGGGATAGAGGCTGATGCAGTGAGAGGGATAGTGTCATGGTTCTGTGTTTCTGTCTCTGTCTGTCCTTGTTGGGCTGCCAGATGGCGGCACTTCAGTTTTGTGTTTCAGTTCGTTCTCCCTCCCTGTGTTAATTGTACTATTGGTTTTAATTATTCTATCATTGTTCTCACCTGTCTCGTTATTTAATCATCGTCCCCACCTGCCTCTCGTTATCCCTTCCCTCTCGTTTGATTATGTACTGAGTTCACCTGCGTCTTGTCTGTTTAAGTTCTTTGACCCCTTGACTCGTGTGCTGGTTCCTTGTGTTTGTTTCTGACTTTATGTACCTGCCCGCTTTTGTCCTGCTTCCGTTTCATGTGTGTGGTTCTGCCCGTGTACTCTGCCTGCCTGTGTTCTGCCCTGCCCGTGTTTTGAGTTCCTCTTGTTTTCTGTTCTTAGATATTTTGGAGGTTGTGTTTTTGCCCATCGTGGCCTTTTCTGTTCCCTGTTTGTGTTTGCCTTTTTTTGTAGTAAAGTCTTTATTTTCCTTTACCTCTTGAGTTTCATGTGTTTCAGTCTGCGCCTGGGTCCAACCCCCTCGAAACCCTGACAGATAGAGACTGGTGCAGTGAGGGGATTGAGACTGATGCAGTGAGGGGGATTAGAGACTTGTGCAGTGAGGGGGATAGAGACTGGTGCAGTGAGGGGGATTAGAGACTTGTGCAGTGAGGGGGATAGAGACTGATGCAGTGAGGGGGATAGAGACTGATGCAGTGAGGGGGATTGGAGACTGATGCAGTGAGGGGATACATGGGAGAAACATGGGAAATTAACTGCTCTAACTCACCCAAATGCAAAGACAGTAGTGGAGTTGAAGTATCGAGATAAATCAGATGATGTCACCAGTTTCTTCACCTGAGGAAAGACAGGGCTGAGATGAACATAGCTTTCAAAGAGTCCAAAACTCCTAGTAACCTCAGGCCCCTAAACATGTGTTCACCTGCAGTACTGTATGAGTACCTCTCGGTGAGATCTGCCACAGAGTGAGAGATGCCCAGTTGTGACGAGGGAGTGACTCACCATGTCCTGCAGGAGCCTGGCCTCTGCTCTGAACTCCAGGCTGGAGCGGGAGGCCAGCGGGGAGCTGAAGTTTCTGTTGAGGATCGTCACCATTGCAGAGTACTGCTGCTGCACCCTGGGCTCCAGCACCCACACTCTGTAATCTGGGACCCAGACGGAGAGAGACACACATACATTCCCAGTTACTCTGATTTATTATTTAATTTTTCTCTTTTTAAGAATATTGCTTTAATTTGTATATTTTAAATGACAACTAACATGACTACTACTACTTCTACTACTACTACTACTACTACTAATAATAATAATAATATGTTGTGATGTAGAGTCTTGTAGTGCTTGTTGAAATATGCTTTGACAACAGAAATGTTTCATTGTCAGGCCAATAAAACAAGCTGAACCAAGCTCATAACAGAGCTCTTTGCAGCATCTGTGAGCCTGGGACTGGACATCGCTGCTTACAGGAAATTAAATGACAGACGAAAAGCAGCCATCCTATCTGGAGAAGAAAACGGGCCCATCCGGTCACAATTCACAAAGCATGCTTAATTCCAAAATCTGAAATTTGTTTGGAAAAGTGAATTTTGGATAATGTGTTCCTCATTGAGAGCTTCTCAGCTGTTCCTACACAGAAGCAGAACTACCAGTTACCATAGTCAGATACAAGTACACTGCTCAGGGTGGTGAAGAAATTAAAATTCTTTCTTCATTTTAGATGAGGTGGAAGAGTGTTAAAGATGGCTGAGCCTGCAGGGCAACAGACCCTTGTAAGTTGAATGTTGAGGGGACAGGACTTTAGACTCATTGCTGGTTCTAATGTGGCAAATTCTGACAAAGACCATTTGGCACCATGGAACATATTAGAAGGTAGTGAGTCAATGGAAAATGATGGCTTTGCTTGAAATAAAGGGCACGATACTGCTTTTGGACCCAAATGATCCTGGATTTCTCCAAAAATTACCCAGAAGTATGAATGGGACAGAATGCACAAAGGACTAGCGAGGAAATCAATATTCGAGTGCTTGCTTACCTAAAAAATACCAGATTAGAGCACCACTTCCTGCCAGAACGAGTAGGATAATGATGGAGGGAACGACCAAACGCCTCTTTGGAAGCCCCGCCAACTTTCCAGGATGGGGAGGGCCTGCTACATTTTGCTCCGTCTGCAAATTGAATTTCATATCAGAACCGAAAGACTGGGCTGCCTGGAGGCCGTATCCGGTCAAGCTTATCAGCATTGCGTCAGGTATCCTATGACAGGTATTCTTCCGCAAGGCAGGCTCCAGGAGTTCATGATTTAAAACGTTACTGCAGTCACTTTGACAAATATAATGATGATGAGCTATTGTTGTTCAGCTATTGACTCAGGCCTATTATTCTCTTGAACAACCAGGGCTCTGTTTATGATGGATATAAAAATGATGGTCTATGATGGGCACCCAATTATATAATGCAGTGAATAGTATTTTATAAGAAGAACACAATTAAGAAAATAGAACGTTTCAAATTTTAGATCCTCTGTTAAACAGTTATTTTTCGGACGTAATGCCAAGATTAATGGAGCGCCAATCTTAGAATGATCTCTAAATTATGCTGTGAACACAACTAAACCCATAAATCACCTAGGCTAAATCACAGCCAAGTCCAAAACACGAGTAATTGTGTTCATTGCGCTGCAGTGTACTGTGCCCACGGGTCGGCAACGCCAATATACTCGCTTCCTGTCAGTTTGTATTATTTTTGTTATATATTTTTATACATACGTGATTGGCTTCCTGGTTCATGTGAGTGGGCGCAGTCCGCAAATAATTGCAATTCAACCCCTCCGTGCCATTCTCTAGCGCCATAACTTAAAAGAAGCGGCTTCCGAAGCGTTCATTTCCGACAGTATAAAAGCACCTGCATTAGAAGTGTCCAAGTTGCCCGTCTTTATATCGTTGTTTATTTATTGTGTATAATTCCAAGTCCAGCCATCTCTCTGAAACGGCATCCAGTGCAAAGGGAGAGAGAAAAGTCCCTTTATTTGTAAATCCAAAGGTCGTCGTCGATAAACGTGTGTCGGCCAGAAAAAGTCAACCAGAAAACCTGAAAACGCAGTGTTTATGCGCAAAAATACTCATTATTATTATTATTATTATTATTATTATTATTGCTGCTGTTGGTGATCTTTTACTTGGCGCTGTCGAAGATGATGATGATTATCCTAAAGTAGCACAATTATAGCTAAATAATGCATCATATATGCATCATTTTTGTCTCTTATTTCCACAGACCATGGATTAAGGCGTTAACGAAAGAACCGAAGCCTGTAAAATCCCTACAGGTGTACCCCCACGTGATGGTTACCTTCTGCTCGTGACTGTAGGTAGGAAGAAAATCTCGGTTGCCACACAGTGCCTCGAAGTAAAATGACTGGAATTGATTCCATCCCGTTAACAAAATCATGATGGTGGATAAAAGTTATAACGGCCTCTTGTGGGAAATTAATGGAGTTGTAGGCTGCTTAGAGATATAGAGTTGCTGTAGGCTACTTTACGCAAATTATGCCACTTCAAAAAAAATGACAAAGAAGTTTCATTTTAAAGACATCTTATTTAAACGCGCGGCGTTTAGTTCTGTAGCCCTTAATTGTCATTTGTTGTAAATTGTCATGTCGTTATCGTTGGTAAATTGTGATGCTGTTTTTTTTCTTTCTATACTGCCATCTAGAGATCAATAGCAATACTACATTAAAAAAGAAAAAAGAAAAAAACAGTCTGGGTTGCCAGTACAATTTGTGGTCTTCTACTATACTGGTAGAAAATATAGTTTGAATATAGAGAACTTTCTCTATATTAGGGCAAACAGACATCTGCTACAACCTGTGCTTTTTTATTTAAATAAGTAGTTACAATACATACACACACGTCCTGCTCATTCTCTTGTGTAGGTGTACTTGTGTCTGTCATCGCATGTGTGATTGCATTCGTGTGGTGTTATGTGTGTGTGTGTGTGTGTGTGTGTGTGTGTGTATACATGTCTTGTATTTGCATGTGTGTGTTTGTGCACGCGGTCATGTGTGTGTGTAGCTATATGTGTGTAAATTGTATTTTGAAGTAATCCACAACGTAGGTCTAATCAGATTATGCATATTAAAAAAAAAAAAGTATTCTGGGCTGATTACAGTTACTGCATTTATTTGTTATCTGATTATGTAATTCAGATTACATGTAATCCATTACTACCCAGCACTGGTTGTGCTGCATCTATTTCTACCAGGCTGCAGACGGATATGGTTTCGCTGCTTTGCTGGATCCGACACATTATAGTTAATTGCCTGCTTATAGTTAACTGACTGGCAGCTGCTGTCGGCGTGCCTCCCTGCTGCCTGTGCACGCCGGTTACTGCAGCGTCAGACACAACGGTCGTCCGTGGTTCTCGCGTTCTTTTAGCAATTTAGAATAACGGAATTATTTAAACTCGGAGAAGCTAATCTGATTTTGTGATTAGCATTGTGCTGACAGATATCTCGTTGCCCCATTTTTGTCTCCACTCGTCGGAATGGGAGGAGGGTGTGTGAGGAGGGGCAGCCCTGAGACCACATCACAAGGCTGTTTCCTCTCACTGGCCCGCTCTTCAGAAGAATAGCACCTGTTTCCTGTCACTAGCCAAGCCTGCGCTCACAAAAGGTGTCTTGTCACCTCTCTCTCTTTCTTGAATTTAAAGAAACTGTTGGCGCTGAATACACCACATGTGAAAGAAATATGATGATGAATGTTTGAAGTTGGATTTTAATTTTTTTTTATTTTTCAGCTTTTAATTACAGTTTAAAGGGCATGCAAAAAAAAAATCCCTGAGTTATGTAACTAAACATGTAAGTCTCTCTCTCTCTCTCTCTCTCTCTCTCTCTCTCTCTCACACACACACACACACACACACATACACATACACACCTAAGCAAAAGCACACTGGTTTCTACAAACAGTCTGTCAGTGAGTTTAACAGTCAAACATTACAACCATAAGTGGCAGCTGCATTATATTTGTTTTAAAATAACTGCATAACAAAGGAATTACTGTATTAAACAGCAGCAGCAACAACAACCACAAAATGATTAAACAACAAGAACAACAAAATCAACATTTGCTGGGCCCAAAAAAAAAAGAGAGAAAGTAATTAGTATGGTCATTAATGAATGTCAAAAGAGGGAGTTGCATAGAATGATCAGAGCTAAACTTACTGCATTACTTTGCATCTTAAAGTTATGCAAGGCTGTTCACAGGTACACACATCAGTCAAATTTCCTGCCGTAAAACATTTTGAATTAAGAGCCATGGGCAAAAATCTAAATGTGATGTTTTGAATGTGCTACGCAGCAGTGCCCTCTCAAAAGGCAATCAGAAGACAATATTAAGCATATTAATTCTACAGAGAAACGCTTTCACTCATAGCTGCCAGATAGGACTGTGGTCACTTTGAAACTCCCAGAATCGGGGAACAGAACGCATCACGAGTTCATTTTGACGTGTTTTCCTCAGAACACTTGCCTGCTGAGCTGCTACAGATCTCCTTCACAGGCATGTATTCATCACTACAGGGCTGCACTAATCGTCCCGCTCCCTTGTTAGGCAATGGGAAGGGAAAATGGGGGAAAGCAGACGGGTGCTGGGGGAAGGGGTCGTGGAAAGGGGACTTTCCAAAAGGGCAGAGAAACGGGAGGAAGGCCGTAGGGTCGGAGCAGATAGCCGTCCCTTTCCGCACGACCTCCCCTTCGTCCTCGGTGTCCTCCTGGTCCTCAGATCCCACTCCGATGCCCGAATCCGGGTGTATGGGCTCCCCTCGTCTGTCGATGAGTGTCTGCAGGCTCTCGTAGGAAGAGCCCATTTGGATTGAGCCGGCGCTGGTCACCCCTGGCCTATCCTTCCCCTCCTCTTCAGCAGCGCCCTCTGCTGGCTGGTCACCAGAGCACACAGGGTGCATTTCTACCTTGTAAGGGTAACTGGAGCAGAAGTAGCTGAGGTTGGAGAAGCTAGGGGACTGCCCACTGACGCCCTGCGGCTGGGATGCAGGGGCGCTCTCTTTCCTGAAGAGGGCGCTGGTGTCCTTTGCGCTGAAGACCTCCACGTGGGAGATGTCGTCAGAATACTGGAGGACATCAAAGGATTGGGCAGAGAACACAGGACTCAGCCACTTCTGTTATGGAATAGGGGGGGAGAGGGAGGGGGAGGGGGAGGAGGAGGGAGGTACAGGGGAGGGCAAACAGTTGTGTATCAAAGACTCAGAGAATCATGTCTCAGTCTTTGATACATGATAATCAGTTTTCACAACTGCCGTCTTGACGAGATTGACGTTTGAAACGGAAACTTTGCGGTGGGCCTTGCGCTAAAAAAGACAAAAAAAAAACTGTACTACGCAGCGAGAGTCCCACTCCCTCTCGGGCCACCGCCCAAACCCTCCACTAGATTGGAAAGAGCCCACGTACACGAGCGTCTGACGATATCCGTCACCGTGGACGATTCAAAGAAACAGAAACCACACCAAGAAGCTGCAGTGAGAAATGCACGTTTCGGGGTTTTTTTTTTTACGCCTGCTAGGCTCTTATCAGTTAAAACAGCTCTGTGAAGACAGGAGACTTCATTCAGGGAATAAAATCGTCTGAGAACCACAAAAATGTTACTTTAAAATCCCACCTTTTAAAAAATTTGTTGAAATTTATTTAAGGTAACTAAAAAGTTATTCAAATTCTTGTCCACTGCATCTGTGTTTGATACCTAAATCTTAAAATAAATTAAGCCTTGGTATTGTAAGTATTTTTACATAATCAATAGCAGCTAGGGCAGCTAAATTATAAAAATACTTTAATTTAGACATATCTTAAAGGCTACGATAAGGCTATTCTGGCTGTTCTGGCATCTAGGCTGGAAACCAGATGTGATGCTTTTTAGTCAACTCCCCTAATCTCTGGACCACCCTTCTCATAGAGATCAAAACAGCACACTTCTTAAGAAAACTCTTAACACACTGTTCAACTTACTTTTATCATACTGCAACCCCAGCTGTGTCTCTTTAAATCTTTTTCTTAAACTTTTCTATGGAGTTTTATTATTTTAATCTTTCTTTTTTGCCATTTTATTTTTGTTTCATTGCATTTTATTTAATACTTGTTCTGTTTGTTTTTATTCCCTTTTATTATTATTACTAATTAATCACAGGCAATATTTTTGTCATACGTATTTTCATGGTGAGGGACAGGCATCAGAATTGTAGAAGGCATAGATCTTTCTGGATTTATTTTGACTTTAAGTTGATTTTCCACAATATCAACTGTTCTGGATCATAGAAATACCTGGAAATTTCCGCCATGAATTGAATTGAGGACTTCAAAATACTTAGAGGGATTGGGGACCGGTTTGCAGTTCGCCTTGTTGACCCTAGAAAATGGAAGGAGGTGGAAGAGAACATCAATTCTCCAATTAAATACGAACGATGTCAGTCTGCCTGTCTCATTTTGTACAGGAGCTACGCCTGCCTACGGAAGGTAGTGGTGCCCCTACCTACCACACTGAATACATTATTACATTATTTATTCTGCTTTTTAACAGTCACCGTTATTGAGGATAGCATACAGCACACAGCTAACCTGTCTATTTCACATACTGCCCATTTCCAGTGCTGTACATTTACTGTTGTGATTAAGGTTTAGTTTCCAAAAACCAGACCTTAGACTGTACCTGTAGAGTTAAAGGTGATAATGCTTGATGCGGCTGTGTTGGTTCAAGAAGGATGAATAATGAAATAAAGTAATTTGAAGACCATTTTCCTATATGGCCAGACCCATCCCCTGGCAAAAATATGTATACACTATGATGGGAAAAACATACATTGGTGAAGTGCTTTCATGAGAAAAAATCAAGTGGGAGAAAGCATGTTTCAGTGGATAATGAGTGACTTTAGTATGCATTGTTCACACAGATGTTTATTTTTATTATAGCAGTTTAAATACTACAGCACGGTCCATAAGTATGTGGAGCGACAGTTCTTGTACGGCACTGTATACGATTTTGTCTGTAGCTGGGTCTGCCTTCACAGACCACAGTGTGTGGGTTACTAGTTTTGTACTTCACTTCTGTATAAGCACATGACACTAGGACTCCACAGCTGTTCCTCACACTTGTTTCAAATGCACAGACTATTAATTACAAGCTCCAGAGCTCCATTACATTACATTTATTTGACAGACACTTTTACCCAAAGTGACGTACAGTAAGTGTATAGGGAAGGTCATTGGAAGAACTACAAAACACAGGTCCGATAACGTACAATATTCACTATGTAACAGTTATTCATAACCATGAACAAATTAAGTCCAGTTCACACAGTAAGCATAGGCTTGGTCAGGAAGTTGTGATAAGTCTAGGAAGCATGACAATGAGCTACAACATCAAGATGATGACACAAGTGAAATATAAGTGCTGGATGGCGATTCAAGTGTAATAGTAAAGTGCTAGAGGAACAAGATAGAAATATAAGAGTGATTCTAGATTAGAAGTGCCCTGCAGAGTAGTGTCAGTTAATCCATGTACAGTCTGAAGGGATGTGTCTTCAGGCCATGGGGCAAGATGGGCAATAACTGAGTGGTTTGTAAAGGAGCAGGGAAGTACTGTTGTGCACTGTCACCCCCCAGTACAGGACTCCGTGTCTGGGAATCAGATAACTCAGAGTAACTTCTTTCGGATTGCTATCCCACCCATCAGTACCTACCCTCTGATCCCTTCTGTTCCCCCCCCCCCCCCCCCCTCCCCCCGCAGCGTGACTCACCAGAGTCTGATGGGTAATGTGATGCTGATGGCCACCAGAAACACCAACAGCACAGCGCCACAACCGATAAGCATCCTCTCTTTCTCTTTCATTGTGTCTGCTGGTGGCCTGGTCACTTCTGAAATCAACGCATGGAGAAACACTTTTTTTTTTTTTTCAAATAGGAGCCATTTTTACACATTTGCAATTACCACTTCTTGCAGTCTGTGAAAGGTTCTGGGGACATTCTGTTTTATTAAATAAATGACGAGCAGAGTAGAAATATGTTCAGTGGTATCCTGTATAAAAATAGCATTTAAAATTGAATGCAAAGCTTCACACATCTGGCTTAATTGTAGCATTAGATTGGGCTGCTAGGAGATAAAACATACATGTAATGCTTCAGATGAAGGCCTCTTTGACCAAAACCTGAGGGAAACACTCAAATAATTAAATAGGGAAAAAGCAAAGATAAGCTACACCAGTCACCGAGTACGTGTCTAACTACCAATAGGAAAATGGCAACGGTGATTGGAAGATACAACGTCTGGGATAGCCAGGAAGTATATCCACCAATCAGCATCAGCTTTGCTCTGCTGTTTATTGCCAACATGCTTTGTGATTGGTGCACCTCCTTTTTGTCCTCTTCACACGAGGTGCCCATACACCTGTCCGATCCCTATTTTATTATTCCTAGGAACAACCGATAAGCGGTTAAACTCAGCAAACGCTTTATGAGAGAAGCAGTGTATGGGCGGTTCTCTCCTGAACTCTGTGTGGCTTGCCCAAAATTCTGACAGCAAACCCCACAAGACATTGCAGCCTCGAACCTTACTTGAGATATTTGGAGCTGTCACTTTACCTCTGGTTAGTTCCCTCCCGACCTCTGACCTCCAGGAAGTGATGGGGCCCCAGTGGCTCCATTCTCCTTTGTAGCCTTCATCCTGGGGGGGCACGCCCACTCGAACCCTGACCTGATAGCTCTTCCCTTTCTCCAGGGCTTCTTCGCTGAGCTGCTCCTGCGTCCTTTTGTCCAATATGGTGACGGGATCTACATCCTGACACAGACGGGACACCCTCAATGCCTTGGCACGCCTTGGTATGGTGTACATGTGTGGGTGGGAGTGCAGCACAGTGGGCAGGGAGCCAGGCTTATGACCCAAATGATGCAGGTTCGATTCTCAGGTGGGAAACTGCCATTGCACTCTTGAGCAAGGTACTTAACCTTCAGCATGCACCCAGCCGTGTCAATGAGTGCTGTGTAAGAAGTTCTGGAAGTTGCTCTGGTTAAGTGGTTAAGAGTACCTGCTAAGTGCCTGCAATGTAATGTAATGTCATGGCGAGGCTGATGCACTGTGAGCAACGCAATGCTCATTGCCTCACTCACCTCCCAGCGCTGGTCTTTCTGCTTGAACTGCAGCTGGAAAGCGTAGTCGGGCAGAATATCTGAGAAAGGATGGCCAGGACTCCAGGAGATGGTGTAATTGGTGATGTTCGGTTTGCCAGGCGGATTCATTTTTACTGTCACACACACACACACACACACACACACACAAAGACTGTGCCATCACAACCTCCCGCGATGGATGTATCTACTGTTTTCTTTCATATCTTTTTATGACTAATAATACAAACATGCAATACAAATATATATATATATATATATATATATATATATATATGCATGTAATGCCCTTGCTCCTCATCTACAGTAATAACTGAAGTAACAAAGGTCAAGTTGAAAGGTAAGTTACCACTGAACTCAGTAGTGGAGACACTTACTGTGTAGGCGTGGTTCATAGTGCTGTATCTGAGCCACAGGATCCGTCACGTTCTCACAGTTGACATGTATGGGAATTTTAGTCTTTCCATGGAATTGCTGAAAGAGAATAAACAATGCAAAGCCTTTTCATCACTGAATTAGCACACAGATATGGACACACACACACACACACACACAAACATGAGTGTATGCATGTGTACACGTGTACACACAGGCAGACATGCACACAATTTCACTCTTTTTTTAGTCAGTTCAATAACTAAGAAGATTGCAACACATTTCCCCTTATTCATGATTTTGTGCTGGTTTGATGTCTAATTAATTACCCGATTCACTGTTTTCCATGGAGTTCATTTTGGCCTACTGCATGCCTTTGAAACTCATCAATCTAAACGAGCATCATTAGATGATGTACATCAGGTGCTGAACACTAGTGTTCAGGTTCTTCTGCAAACCGGGCAAACGCGTCTTCAAGATGGATCTTTGTGTTTAATTGAAGTCAAAGGAAACTGTTTGTTTTTGAAATAATAATGTCTCGCAACAAATTTAGGCTCATAGCACAATGTAGATAAACGGCACACACTGATAGCACACACCCTTTCACTATCCAAAGCCAGTGATTGTCCGAGAACCGCCACCAGTCCCTCACATTTTAAGTGGACTTGTGTAGCCTTACCTTTGTCTCAAAAACAAGGTGGCACCCTCGTAGTGATGGATCCTGCTTATTCAAGGGCTTCAGTTCACATTTTGAATATGTGCTGTACGAAAAGAGGGTAAAAAGCACTCAGCGACTTTCTAACGGGACCAGAGTACAGCTGCATTGTGGGAAAGCTGGGCCCACATTAAAACAAAGACGGTGATCCTTACGTTTCCCACAAACCTACGGAAACGCCATGGAGAGTGCAGACTGCGGCTGGCGGGACTCCTCCGCTCTCCCAGACGCAGGTAATGTTGTTTATGTAGTCATTCAGACATCTCAGGCCTTCAGAGACAGTCAGGACACAAACACACGTCGCACTGTCAGCGGAAACTAAAAGAAAATGACAGCACATATCCCCTAAAGGGAAACCACGAGAGTATTGTGCAATTCTGACACCCTCGACATGACCCAGGTCTATAAAGAATAAAATGTTCAGTGATACCTCGACTCTGAGAGAGTACATTTTCCTATGAAGCAGACTTTGTTCCTGATTAATCTACAAACGTAATCTGTCGGAGTTACTGCCGCACTGCCGCTGTAACACTGAACATTTGACTGTGTTAATATCATAATTTATGTTTTTCAGGTGGATGGAAATGTTTGCAATTCATGTAACTCAGGAGGCTTCTTGAAAGAAAAAAAAAAAAAAAAGCATTTCGGCAGTGCGCCACAGGCTTCTGCTCACGGACTTTGCGCCTGAACCCCTATGCTGCATCTCCACAGTGCAAGAAGAGGCTGTTTTAAGCGCCCGGCCCTTCTTAGCGTGCCGGCACTAAAATACTTCGCGGTTGTGTGGGGGGCTTTTCACACTTACTCTGGTGGGAGTGACTGGGGTGGAGCTGAGCAAGGAGGAGCACGTAGACAGAAAACCGTAGAGGCCCCATCACTGGTTTTAGACGCTCATTCTGTATGGAGAGATATATAGGTGTTATATACTGTACAGAAAAAAAATCTATAAATACATCACCACATTGCATATATTTGGCAGATGCTTTTGTCTAAAGCGACGTAAATTAAGTGCGTACTGAAGGTCGTTGGACAACTACAAAACACAGGTTTGAAAACGTACAATACTCATTACGTAACAGTTATCCACAGCCGTGATCATCAAGTCCAGTTCACACAGTAAGAACAGGCTCGGTCAGAAAGTTATGACAAGTCAAACAAGAATGATACATCAATCATATATACTGATCATCACTATACAGATATCAATAATTCCCCCAGCCTGTTTTATTCTTGGTTGTCCACCCCTGCTTATTCTACTGTGTAGATTTTCATTGTCGCCGAGCACTTCCTTTATCTATGGAGCATTTGATTGCGCAGTCATCTCGCCAGGTTTCCTGTATCTGGATCAGTTGTTGACTTTAACGTCCAAACGAAACCCAGCCGCCGCGCATCTCTCCAAAGGCAGGAGTCAATAGCCTACCACCGGTCCAAAAAAATGCGAATGCAAAGGTTTTCCTAGAGCAGGGGTTTTTCAGAAGTCCCCACCTCACTCTCCTTACGTTGCAAAACTCCTCGACCCCCACCTGCCAATCTCGTAATGCTGCTAGTCTCCTTTTTAGATTTTTCCAACAGTAGGCTGGTTCGAAATGGAGTTTTTATGCCACCCAAAACATCTCGTGATTTTATTTTCACAGTAATATGTCTTTTTGTTTCTTCTGTTTTTGCACTGTTTTTGTACTGCTTGCGGATTTGCTGTCCTGAATATGTGTCTATTCATCGTCACATCTCCGCACCCCCCCCTTGCAGCTCTCTGGCACGGGGGGGAGCTCGCTTCACACTGCTAAAACCTCCTACAGCGGAGGGTTCTGTTGGTTGTGTTGATGTAACAGACGTTCACCTGGCACGAAACACGTAGACCCCGAGAAGGCAGGGTCAATGTCAGTAATCACTGAATCTTCACTTCATCTTCAACCCAGGTTAAAGAATTTCTTTCTTGCAGTGAGAGGTGTGCTTGAAGACAGCAATGCCATCAGCAAGGCAATCACGTTTCTGGCATGTCCTGCTACCACTGACCAAACTGAGACATTTTCCTCTTTCATCAACAAAGTGTGATGGACTCGTTGTGGACTCGTAGTGTCCTATTCCTGCTGTTTCGAGATTGTTGCTACAGCAACGTGACCCCGAAAGCTTATTGCTGACCACAATGGCCATATGTGGTGGCCCAACCCCAATGACGTAGGAAGTAGGTATGGGTGTAGCCACAGTCCCATCAGCAAGCAGGATGAAAAAAATAAAAAATAACAGAATGATGTACTCCCCGGTCTGCAATCACAAACACCCCCAACAGCCCCCCCCCCCTTCTCACCAGTTCGTAGACAGCCCCAATCAACCCCACAAAATTAGTTGCCAGGACACCCCCTGGCTATTTACAGTTCCAACGTGCCTCCTGTCTGACACCCTGTTAAATCACTTTGGAATTCCAGCCTTTTTGTGTGCTGCTTGAGCAGTAGTTCCTTTTAACAGGTGGCTGGTTTTACTGATACTAGTATGTAGATAGGGGGCACATTGTGCTCTGAAGACTAACAGCCTCGGAAACGCCTGAAATATCACAGCGCCCACGGATGTGAAAGCAGCTCATCTTCATGGGATAATACCTTCAAACAGGAACCAAAAGCTATTGTCTGTGACATGTGCGTCAGCATGCGCTGTCTGAACTATTAGAATATGAAGATCTACCGCCTCATTTGGTACGCAAAACCACCAGTTAGTACTGTAATGTCTGACTACACATTCTGCACGGTGTGTGGATGCTACCAAGGTTCCACAAAACCTTTAAAGAGGCTTCAAAGTTCGCGCTCTTTACGTAACTGAAACTGTCCTGATTTCATATGGGTTACTTTTTAAGGATGTTTCAAAATCAGTTACACATCCAATATATCCCTTGAGAGTTGACTCCTTTATCCTCTGACAAATTATTATGCAGTCCTATCTAGTTAAAATCCTTTTTACATAGTAAATACAATGGTGATAAAGTACATTTTACAGTGATAAAGTACACTCATGGATACTCTGTAAGGGTTTCATTAAGTAATAAACTCTTGAAATTTTACTGTCTTGTCATCTTTCTCACCTTTATTTTCTCTGCTTGGTAGTTCAGCTCAGTTCACTTTTCTCATTTTCACCATCAGCCGTTAGTCTAAATTACAGCGAAAGGTGGAGATTCTGCACAGGATCATTTCCTCATAATCCAGCTGTGTGTCACGTCCAGGGACAGTAGAGAAGCCCGGGTCTCTCTGTTCAATGGAACTGCGCAACTGCCAATGTCAGCGACCCACTTTTAATCTTACACGTGCGTTCTCTCTCTCTCTCTCTTCCTCTCTCCCTCCCTCCCTCTCTCTCTCTCTCTCACTCCCTCAACTCTGCCCCTCCCCAGCCTCTCCTGTGTCTCTCGTTTTCATACCTACCATCAAGGTGACCAATGAGATTTGCACAGGAAACCAGAGTGTGTAACATTTGAAAAGACACACTCGTGATGTTAAGGCTCTCATCGTCTCCACTGACACATGTGGCTATTGCCCCACACGCAGTATTATAAATAGAGCAGAAAAAACCACGTCCTGTGTCATTATGATCCCACATGCGCTTTATTTCTGTTAATATTCAGTTTCAGTTTGTGTTAATATTATGCACACTTTAGTTTGTGTCCATGTTATCCATATTTTACGTTGTGTTCATGTTATTCACAGTTACGTTTCTACTACCATTATTAATACTTTAGTTCATGTGAATAGTATACATTTTTTAGTTTGTGTTAATGTTTTTCATACTAGATACATTATATTATGTTAATATAATCCACGCTCTAGTTTGTATTGAAACGTATATCATACTTTAGGTTATGCTAATGTTACTTACACTTTAGCACAGACTTTGGTACACATTTACAGAATAGCCTTTGCATTACGTGCACAAGCACATTTAACAAAAAATAAATAAATTATACTCCTTTTGACACAAATATATTTAAAGCCCAGCAGATACAATGATAATGAAGCAGTCATTGTCCTGCTTGTTGCCCTACATCCAATCAGTGTTTCACAACTGCAGCTGCAAGCAAGCACCCAAAAGAATCCCTTCCTTATATTCAACCACAATTTTCATATCTGCTTTTATTTATTTATTTAGTGCGTGTTTGCGTGTGCATGTGCTTGTGTGTGTGTGTGTGTGTGTGTGTGTGAGTGACTGCCACTCATAGCAAAAAGTGTTCAGAAGTGTGTTTTATTTCTGCGCAATTTTTAAAAGAATTTTTAGATAGAAACACTCAACAGCCTCTAGCTTGATCTCCATATAATTGTGACAATAATTCCAGAAAAAACAACCATCTTAATTAAATCCAAAGACCCGGATTTTGTCTAGGCTCTAAAGGTCCTAGACAAAAGGTCAAACCGACATCATCACTGTGCCATCTTAGCCAAGTATGACCTCCTAAATTAGGAAAATCTGGTCAAATTTGCAGACGCACATTTAGTTTTTAAAATCCTTAATGGTCTCGCTCATCCTGTGCTGACAGAGTATGTGAAAAAAACTGCAAGTAGGTCCACTAGGGCATCCACAAGAGGGGATTGCATAATACCATTAAGGAAAAGTGCTTTTAGCCAATCAGCCTTTGTCAGCATCACATATTTGGAACACCCTGCCTGCAGACTTGAGAGACCTGACAAACATTGGCACATTCACCCGAAATGTAAAAATTTGGTTATTAGGTAATCAACAATGTCAACATGATATCTGAATATGCTGTCAGTATTTTAAATTTTGTTTATATGTGTATACTGTGTATATGTACGTGTGGATATATGTGTATATATGTATGGATATTTGTATGCATATGTATATATATATATATATATATATATATATATATGTGTGTGTATATGGATGTATATATGTGCATACATGTATGTATGTATATATATAATGGCTGTTAAGTCACTACTAAACTGCATGTGTGTTGTGTCATATTGTGGAGTATTTGCATATCATCATGTGATGCATCGTTTTGTGATTTTTTTATGCTTTAATACCTTCTGTATGCGCTTGTTTTATGCTGTATATGCTTGGCTTATGTGCTCCATTGTTCCTTTGCATGTGCCTGCTTCTGTGTTGCTCATGCCTGCATACAAGCTCTGTGTGTCTGTTTTTATGCACTTTTAATGTTGTACTATGGCTTCTAGTCCGGTCTGTTTGTTATTAATGTGTTGACATCAGCCTTCCCAGGGACAACAGATGGAAATTAGCGATCTAGCTAAATCTGGCACATTTACATCACATAACAGTGATGTTGATCAATGTGCATTGTCCTTGTCAAATAAATAAATAAAATAAAAAAATAAATAAATAAAATAAAATAAAATAAAATAAAATAAAATAAAATAAAATAAAATAAAATAAAATATTTTAAGTTCATTTCCATTTGTAAGGGAAATTTATACCTCCTCTAATTGTTATAGAATATCTAGAATATAATAATTCTTAAGAACCTGGATACTCAGGTTAAATATATGGCAGAACTTTTGTATTTATTTTTTTTAAATATAAAAATATTTTCCCTGATGTAATAATTTCTCAGATATATTCTGCTTTCTGTTTCACAGAGAGCGGAAGCTCCAGATCTGCTATGGTCCTTATGAGCCACCATAAGTTTCACCTCACTGGTGGAAAGCATCTTGGGAAAGGCTGGGGACAGAGTGAGAGAATGCCAGCTGCATGACCTCACGGATCACATGATCACCATTACTGTAGATCAGTGAGTTGAACTGGACCCTGTGGTGCAGCTTGTAGAAAGCACACTTAATACCTTTTTAGCAAGAGACTAACAATATGATAAAATTCTTTAATTATCAGAACTTGGTCCAGTCCCACTGAGCATTTGTACACCAAATGCAGTTATTTCATAGGTTAAGTTCTCTGTGAATTCTCATAGTTAGTTGCTGCGTGCACAGGAGTTTGACAACAGTTGACAAGTTGATCCTATGGATGATTGATCCATTGACTGAACTTTTGACTGAATATTCATTCATTGACTGAATATTCTCAATTCTCAAAATATTTTTATTATTATTAGTATGCCTACTTATTTATAAGAGAGCTGAATAATAACAAAAAATATGTATTTTGAGAAGGTGCTGTATTTAGATGCTCGTCAATGTAAAATTGGATCATGTCCTTTTCACGGTCAGAAATATTCACTGAGGTGAGTGATTTCTTCCACGACTTCCAAATGCTGAGTATTCGGTTTAGACAGTGAAAATTAAATTTCTGTTGTTAAACAACCTTTGTAGGCATAAAGTCTCAAGAATGTTGAAACTCATGCAGAATGTTTTCAGCACGTGCACTGAAAATGATACGTGCCGTAGCAAACGGAAACCACAGACACTGGACATTTGGGTCAGTGTTGCTTTCCGTCAGGGCTTACGATCAATTTTGATCTTAAGTATGATTTACGCAGAAAACCATGTATAAGTAGTTATTTATAAAACTTTACTTTGATGTGGAAATGATCTTATCTCTACGCAAAATCTAGACTTGACGTAAGTGATTTTCCTGCTGGTTATGCATATGCATGATGCATATGCGTCCAAGCCTGTAGTGAACTTTGCATTAGCTTTATGAACAATTTGATGGGAAGTATCAATTAAAGGTGTGAGGAATTAATTGTTTGTCAATCCACTATCCACGTAAGCATTCCGTCGGAAATGATCTTAAGACTAAGTTCAAGTATAAATCTAAGAACAATTTTTTTTATAAATGAGGCCCCAGAACCTCAAGGATAAGAAAGAGCAGGCAGATTCTAAAACAGCTGACTGTGCCCAGCATGACGGTATCACCATTTGCCCTTCTGCTAAACATGAGAAAAAGCACTATCACCAACAGAACACCTATATTTCTGTCTTACAGTTCTGCCTTTCTCCAAAACAGTGTGAACAGTACCACAGGTAATTGATTCCTGTGTAGCCACGCTCACATTTGTCCCTGAGAGGACAACGGACAAAATACGTTTTTTAATGTTTTGTAGTCGTGTAGGTGTTTTTTTCCACTGACGTCTTTCATGTTTCATAGTACTTCCTGTTGTTCACAGGATGTTCCTTTCCTATTTTTTTTTTTTCAAAGGCATTTTTCAACATTTCCAACAAGCTGCACCAAAGGGTCTGGCTCAGCTCACTAATCTACAGTAATGGTGATCATGTGATCAGTGAGGTCAAGCAGCTGGCATTCTCTCGCTCTGTCCCCCTAACCTTTCCCAAGATTCTCTCAGCCAATGAGGTGAAACCTAAAATGACTCATTGCGATGAAAACAGAAATGGGGGCTCTCCCTTTGTGCGAAAGAGGGAACAGTCACCTTTCCATGAAGACACCAACACAGAATGTTAATCCACAGAATGAATGCATAGAATCTATCTGCAAAAGAGACTTCAGAAACGGTCACCGCTCAACAAAACCAAAACATGAACACAGTTCATCTCATTCATTAGAATCAATCAACCCATGGATGGCACTGAAAATAGTGCAGGGAGGTGAAAAATGCTTCTAGCCACATTGTTTTTAAAGGGGGCAGTGGGAGTTTGACCAAGCTGTCCTTGGTCTAAGTGAAATGAGTCATGAACGCATGCGCACATGTGCACACACACACACTCACATGCATGCATACGTGGACGCACACAAACAAACGCAGACACACACGCATAAGCATGCATGCACACACACACACACACAAACAGATAAATTTTAAAGTTTAGCCACAGAGCTTTGACAGAGAGATAGGAGTGAGCACACCGCGGTTAACAGCAAAAAAACAAAAAAAAGAAAAAAAGCTAGCCACAGCAGTTTAGCAATTCCTGCCAAAATGCAAACTGAAACCATTTCCCTGAACATGTAGGTGTTAGTCCCATGCGTAAACAAACACTCACAACAACCACAAACATGAGCAAGCTTTCAATTGCTCTACCAACCGCACCCCCTCTAACAGCTTCTCCTCTCCCCTCCCATCCACTCTTCACCATATTTCTGTTTCTCAAGCCCCCATCCTCCCCTTAAAATCATAAGATATAGACCCATAATGCTACACATTGTTAAGGAGTGCTCAGGTCAGTAGATCTTACACAGTGCTTTGTCGTGTAATATTCAGTGTTAAATCAACACCCAGTGTACAAGGTTACCCTTGTAGAGTACACATTAGCATACATTTGATTCCCATTGCAGTCATAAATATTCTGCCAGGATTTGTTAGGATTGTGATCTTTTGACAGTGTATTATTCAGATTATCTGCTGAAGCTTCTGTAAATGTTTCACAAATAAAATATTCATGCTTAGTTTTTTAAATTTGATTCCTCTGATCCCTTGAAGGGTAAATGAAAGCAGATCCAAGTTCTTTTTCATCAGTATTTTACCAAAATGTAGGATTCCTTTATTTTCTGTGAAGGAGATAAGCCAGTGGCCATACTGTAGTGCACCCTGACTGTTTTTATGTACTAAATAAACCTGTTACGCTAATTGTATACCAAAATCTGTATCCTCTGTTAAGCATTTCCTCTCCATATGCTGCCACACACTCTAACCCTACTGTTCACAGTATTGATGTATAATTGTTCTGTTGGAGTGTTACCAGTGCAAACATACAGCGTCCAATTGTCCAAAAGAGTTGTTTTTTGCACAGTGAGACGGGGCATATCCTGCCTACTGATACCTCCTTCCCTGGGCGATGCCACAGCATTTAGCTAAAAGTGCCACCAGCCGTGGATCACAACCTGCCTTTCTGTTGGTTTGCCTTTGAGTCGTCTCATTGGATGCAATTTGTGATATGAGAGTTTTTTATTTTATTTTTTAAAGTGACAATATGTATTGCTCCATCAGGATGATACACCTGCATTGAGGGAATTTGACAGTTTTTCTCATTTTGAGAAACTTACAAAAGAGCATATAAAAAGATTAACAGCAAACAGCGGAGGCTAGCAAGTCTTTTGTGTTGCAGCCATTAGCAGAGGTAATCACATAATCCTGCATGGTAACGTGGCGTTCCATAACAAGAGCAAGAGGGAGATTGAGAATGTAGCCGTTTAAAAATGGACTCAAGGAAAAATTGCATTGGATATATCAGAAACAGGGCTATTCTATCCATAACAAAAGCTCAGTTTTTTGGATCGCAATAAAATATGAACTGGTGAGTTTTCAGTGTATGGTGGAAGACAGACAGAAGCTCTACTCTGCCGTGGTGGAGAATTCATTCCACCACTGGGTGGCCCAGAACAGAAAATAGATGTGACTGAAAGGAGGGCCTCATCTGGAGTGGGACAGCAAGGTGATCATTGCTGCTCTTATCCAGAGTGACTTACACAACCTTTACAAAGCATTACGTTGCATCCATTTATACAGCTGGATACACACTGAGGCAATGCCCTTGATGTACCTTCCCTTCCTGGGAATGGAACCTGTGAACTTCAGGTTACAAGACCAGTTCCTTATCCATTATACTACACTGCCGCTGGCAGCAAAAGATTCTACAATTTCTGATAATGGAAAGATAAAGGGAACACAGAAAGGCACAACACATTGATGAGCAGATCATAAAAATATTGTAGTATCTGGGTTTCTTAATTAAAACATATTCAATTAATAAGCTCCAGACAAATGTATCACATTTTCTTTTATGCCTTCAAAACACCTACTGCCACTGGCGGTGGATGAGCCGAGATTTAAAAGAAGCTGTGATCGTTTCAGTTTTTAATCTGGCTCTTATCTTGTAAACCAAATTCCTGTTTTCAGTCACATAAAAAAAAGTAATAAAATGACGTTTGGATTATTATTCATTTTTTTCAAAGCCATGATCAAGATGGAAAGTAACTAAAATTGGACACAGACTGCTAAGAGCAGCTTCTCTAGTTGTGTGTGGGTGTTTCATAAAATTTCCACTCTAACGGTTTCTGGGGAAGGTCTTCTTGGACGTGTGAGTAATACTGAGTGCAGGAAAGCACTGAGAGGACAAATCCATTTGGACATTTTGTGGTATTTCAGTCCGATCAGTTCATTTATTCAGTTATCCTTGTCCACAACTGACTTCCGCCCCCAGAGTAGGAAACCAGTATGTATTATCTGAGCAGAGCCATCTGTGGTCAACCAGCCACTTCATGTAAGCACAGAAAGATAGCTCTAATCCCAAAGAAAGTACATTGTTATGTTAGTTGATAGTTTCTGGCATTCATATGTTAAGCTGGGCCTTTACGCTTAAACTGTTGCATAAGTAGTGCACTGCCACATTTATTAGAGCTATGCGCAGCAGTTTGGAGCTGGCAATCAGCTAATTTAACCTGTTGGATGTCAGCCTAAGTGAACATTGAAAAGAGCACAAAAACCTTGCATATAAAAAAAAACCAAAACAAACCAGAATCAGGTAACTAAAAGTTTTTGCCAAATCCCTTGTGAAATTTCCACGAACTTTAGTTGAGATTGTCATTTAAAGTCAGAACCACCAAATGAAAAGGAATGAGCCTCTGTAATGAGTAGACGCAGCAGCTCTCCCCTTCCTCAGACGGCCTATGCTTTTGTTCTGTGACAGTCCGCCACTGAATTATAAACACATTGTTAAGACCTACCGTTCAGCCCAGTGCCCATTTTGCTCTGATTCTACCATTCTGTGAAAAAGTCCCTACAGTATTGCACAATGTGTGTTTAAATTTTCAGTCAGAACAACATTTCATTGTGTAACATCCTGCTTCCGGTAGTATTACTGCCTCTACTACTACTTATTATTATTAATAATTATAACAACAACAACACCAACAACAACAACAACAACAATACTACTACTACAACTACAACTAATACTAATAACAATAATAATAATACGTTTATCATTCACAAATAATTACCAGTGGACTTACACTGTTCTGATGTCTTTCTCTTGATTTAGGCTCTGGGATCTCCAAACTGTAGAGTTGGGTTCATTCAATGAATCAGAGATATGAAATGAAAACCTCCTCTCTGTTTGTCTTTCATCCTGATTTCAACTGAATCGATATGCTCTCTCTCTCTCTCTCTCAATCTCTATCTGTCTCTTGATCTTTCTCTGACTTTTTTTAACCAGTTTCTGTGGTTGATTTAGAAACCAAGTCACTTCATCAAGTGAAAACCCCCTTTCTCTTGACCTTTTTCCTCCACAACAGAACTGTGCAGTTCTCATCATTCAATCAACGTGATCTTTATTTAAAGTTTAACTTTAAATGAACTTTAATTTAACTTTAACAGAACTATTTTATTCCTGTTTGCCCACCAGCCAGAATCTTTGAAACCCATTAGGGAAACAGTAACAGTGCAGTTTTTGCATAGGGTTCCCTAAGTGATAGAGATTACACTGTCCCCCAATACCTCAGCCAGTCCTTGCAAGAAATAAACCTCCCTCTCTTCCTACCACTACTCTCTCTCTCTTCCTCTCTCTCTCTCTCTGCAGTCTCTATTCTTAGAGATGCTGACCTCTCTCAATTCCAACTATCCCACCGTCCAACCACCTGTTCCATAGGTCCCATCTCCATACCCGTCCTCCAGTCTCTCCTGACATCTTTCTTATTAATTTCCCTCCCATAATTCCCCTGGAGACTCATCTCTGTCCACTGAATGTGTCTCCACAATCTTAAAACAAGCTTGCAACCTCCCCTGCTCCAGAAACTATTAACTGCTCTGTCATCCAGAACTACAGCCCATTTTCTCCTCCCTCCTTTCCTTATAAAACACTTGCACTATGGTTCCCCTGTCTATCTTCAGCTGTCCTTGTTACTTTTGAGATATTAATGTTAGGAAAATCGCTGTGTAAAGACAGATTAGCTGCGCAGCGCAATTTACTTTCAAGACTATTGTTGGTTTGTTTGGCTAACGTTACACTTCTTGATTATACACAGACCGTCGGTATCTATTTGGTGATGTATTTTGCATTCATGACTCCCTAATCTGGGGCGACATAGCTCAGGAGGTAAGACCGATTGTCTGGCAGTCGGAGGGTTGCCGGTTCAAACCCCGCCCTGGGCGTGTCGAAGTGTCCTTGAGCAAGACACCTAACCCCTAACTGCTCTGGCGAATGAGAGGCATCAATTGTAAAGCGCTTTGGATAAAAGCGCTATATAAATGCAGTCCATTTACCATTTAATCTCTGATCTAGATTGATCAGTTATTTCTGTAATATGTCTGTTCAGGATTGCTCTAGCTTTAGAGAGCAATCTGCAAAATGAATCTAAAATATTCTTAAACATTCACTTATGCTTTTCCGGAAATATACATATGTTAAATCCACTGTAACATAACTTGTGTTATAAATTCCTTCACATATGGTCAGGAGGTATCGTTGGAGCTTAATGTTAGGACTCCGTGATCCATTATTACAGCAGAAAACCTTGAAAAATGTCAAACTCATGGCTCTGTACAGGTACACTTAAAGGTTTGGTGTTAAGTAAACTTTATTAACATTTCTGTGAGTCCAACAAAGATTAAAAAAAAAACATACTATACACTAAGCCCTAACTTAGTGGATGGTGTACCTGCCATTTCTACGAGACAAAAATGTCTTGTCAGAAACATGAGGTCGACCCAAAAAAAACACATGTACTATGTGCTGACTGTACTATGAGCCAGGGGTGTAGATGATTGTGGGTATAAGTAGGTAAAAACGACCACATGCTTAAGCGCAGATACAGTATATAAGCACTGATATGCAATATGGTACAAGACATCATACACCGAACGGTGACTCATTGACATGGTGCGAGATTCAGCTGCCGCCAGACCTCCGATCAGTATCTGTTCTGATCAGGCTTCCTCTACGTCTGAGTTTCGTCTGTGTTTTCCCCGTCACGGAGAGGAAGCTGAGTAAATTCATTCAAGTAAACCATCAAACGGAAAAAAAAAACAGAAATTACGTCACTTGCGTTCAAAGGCCCTTGGGGAACACTGGTATTTTGTATTACAAGTCTTTTTTTTTGTGATATATTTGGTATATTAGTGTGTCTAGAGCGGTTTACAACAATGTCACGTGGGACCATACGTAAGGTGTTCATGATACGATATTGGGTGCAAAAGCACTGCATCACCAAGGTTTTTTTTTAAATTTTTTATTTTTACAATAAGGCTATTTGATGTGTATAATTTGATTATATTAGTTAGTCGAGCCTCCAACATACAAAATGATGTATACATAAAGTAACACCACTGAATTTGCAAGAGATATCAAAACGTGTTGACAATTATTTTTGTGATAGTGTAACAGTTGGAACACTGCTAGGGTTAATAAGATTTTGGGCTTACAACTGAATGATAAAACTGTCAAATAAAACTGTGTGTGTGAATGTAGACACACACACACACACACACACACACACATGCACACACACACACACACATCAACTATGTTGCTATGCTTTTAATATGCACAGTATCCAACAGATCATAGTAATATTGTCAATGCTGCCCCATTTTGGACAAGATAACAAAAGAAATGACATTGATATTGATGAACCAATATAATATCAAAGACTCCACAGTAAAATTTAGGAGACTATGCTGAGGTAAAAAGGTAGAACTTAAAGCTTTAAGGAAAAAATAAATCTGGGTGAATAAATAATTATAGAATATGTAAGTAAATAAATGATCTGTTTCTGTAATATCAACTCTTTGGTACTGATGATTCGGAGAAAACACTATGGGGAATTTTTGAAAAAAGTATTTATTTATTTATTTATGTATTGTATTTGATGTACCACCTGAAAAGGAAAAAGGAAACTACGAAATGGATAACACATAGTAAAACCAGTATAGATTTATTGCAGATTACTCATAAAGTTCCCTTATTTGTAACAGGATGACTGAATTGCTTTCTATAATCATGCTCTTTTCAGTACGCTCTGTTCAGAATGGGCCCTGTACCAAATGCTAATAGCAGCACTTGAGGAAATAGAGAAACTTGTTCAGTGTAATGATTTTTTACAGATGGCTCCAGTAAAGATCATTATGGAAGAAGATAGTTTCAGGCTATCAAGATCATGACAACTCCCAATGGTGGGAAGTTGACCTGCCAAGATGGTGTTTGGAACAGTTATGGATAGCTAATTAAAATGAATGAAGATATTCAATTTTGAAGTTATAGGAATAATATTCCCCTTTTAATGTTTATACAATATACACTCTTTAAAGCTTGTTTCAGTCATATAACTGCCACCCTCCTGTCTCATAGTGCTTCATAGACAATGCCACAGTGCCCTCGTGTGTACAAAGGTTTAAATTGCATGTATGCAATGCACAGATTTTCGGGACCACAGTGTCCAGTACCTCCAATTAAATACTTTATAATTCCTTGAGGAAACCTAGCTCTACATAAAGACAGTTCATTCATGCACAGGCCCTTGCATTTGAGACACTCGTTAAATATCAGGAAAAAAAAGGCATATGTCATATTAACACCATCTGTTTTATATATCCTTCAATAAACTCATCTCTATCATGGTTATTACGCTTTCTTTCCACAATAGGCTGCGATTATGGCAAACTTTGCCAAGGCACATATGCCCATTCTACAGAAAATGTATTGTTTAAACAATTCAATTAAATAATTTGGGGTTATTTATTTGGTACTAGAGTTATTTTCTGATATGCAAAGACTGCTGGAAAATATGTTCATGTATGTTATGGTCCAATGTCATGTGTATATTTTTCATCATGTGATAGCCTGATACAGGATGATTTAACTGTTAGCTAGTTTTGGCAGTGAAATTTCTTAGCTAGCTAGCTGAGGATGAGAGCAAAGAAGAATCCTAGCTACTACAACTAGGCAAAGAACATCAAACCTTTTAAACACAAAAAGTGGAGCTGGGGGAAAAGATAGCCAAGTTGCCAAGTGTTGGATGGCTTTTAAAAAAAGGAATCACCAAAGCTGTGACACCACTGTGTAAAAATGTCCAAAGCCCATAGAGAGAGACTACTACAATATCTCTGGTCTGTCTGATGACTACAGTAGGGATATATCAACAACTTTCCCTGCTGAACTGCTGTTATTCAGGACACGTTTTAAAACTGAGAATTTTTAACACACACTTCAGTCTCCTAACTTGTAAAAATGTTTATTATGGAACACCATCTGGTAATCGTAGGTGTGGTTTGTTGGCTACTGCTCCAATTAATGAATACATTTTTCAATAAAAATTAATCAAGAAAGACCTGAAGAGCAGCATTGGGCTGGAGAGACTGAATGGACTGGTTATAGGCAGGGGCATAGGAGTGAGTTTGACAATGGGGTGGCACATTTGCTCCTCAGCCACTACCCCCACCCACCCCCACAATATTATAATTAGTGGAAAGGTTAATTGGTCCTACCAGGGCCACCTATGGGTATTAAAAATGCAGACACATGGTAGCATCATCCATTCTCACCTGCAACAGCTGGCTTTGTTGTTGCTTTATTGTCCTGTATATCTCCTAGTCAGTAATAGGCTAACAGTAGACACCGTCAAGAGGGCACAAGAATGAAAGTGTCATGTTTAATCAACTTAATTAAACCGTATTTAACCCTCTGATATTGACATGCGTCAATTAAACAGATCCTAAATGTTCTAAAAGTAAATGCACACATGATAAATGTGCAATATACTGTATGTGTCTTACAGAGTGTGGGGTGCAAATGCCACCTGCCCTCCAGCTCTCTATCCATTCGAACTGTCTGCTGATGCATAATGGAATCTATCGCATCCAAAAATATTTATTTTCATTATCTGAGAATATGACATAGAGAAAAACAGAAAGATAAGATAAATACATTGTCTTCAAGAGGAAATTTGTTTTCAGTTAGTTTATGTGCAGGCATATGAAAACATTCCAAAAAGATAACCCGTATACCAAAAAAAATAAAAAAAAGGGTCTGAATTCACTTTTCTCCCTGCCCAATTTTCACTCTCAAAAAAATAAAGAAAAATATTTGGTCACAAAAAATCAACTACACTTTTTAGTTTTCACCCCATCATCGAAATGCTGTTCAGTGAAACAATATGTAAATATATAACGTGTAGGCCCTACGTGTGTCAAACAGAAATACGATGTGTTGTGCCAGATTAAGCACTGGACTGCATCTGTTTCTGCACTGCTTTTGTTGTTGTATTTTTGGATGAAGGAATGCTGGAAACGCCCCTATGCCCCTGGTTATAGGCTACTTTCTGTAGAGATCGTCATTGCTCAGAAGCTGAATTGGTAAATGCAAGGATCTTATAAAGCTGGATGTATGCCGAAGCAATGCTTGTTCAGTACCTTGCTCAAGGGCACAATGGCAGAGTCCTACCGGGGAACTGCACCTGTGACCTTTAGGTTACAAGACCTACGCCTTACCCATTATACTCCACTGCCGCACTATGCATGAATGTCCTTCAAATGAGTGAGCAAAGCCATTTTAAAGGGGATTGCCAGCCTATTATAGCTAGGTTGAATTGGGCTACCACCGTGTGTCCATTGTTTTTTAATTGCGTCAGTGCAGTACAACAGTAAGAGTAAACCTCAATAATAAAATTTTGGATATAACCCTAAAGTGAAAACACAGATAATTTTCAAGATAAAAACTGACTCAAAATCTTTTTGAACTTGCTTACTATTTATATAAGACATAGGTTGTAGCCTACTACGATACCTTAATGATCCCTATATAGCAATCTTAGGTATTATGGTTTTTTAGCATCTTTGTGTCCAGTAGGCCTAGTCGTGTTAAGGCAGGAGGCCCTTTTTTGGGGACTTAGTTACACAGACCTTGGTAGAGCTGCCAGATTGAGAGAGAAAGCGTTAAATTTTCTAATTTTAATGAAAAGTCAAAAATGAGATGTCACACTCTATCTAGCTTGCTCAACATTATAACAGAACTCACTTCGACAGTTAAAAAAACAAACAAACAAAAAAAAAACTATTAGCCTGTGTGGCAAAATTTGTTTTGATCAGAAACCAAAATATTATTTTATAAGCAGCTTATTCGATCATGTTAATCCTGCAATTTTTACACATATCTGTTACAATTGTCATAATAAAATGATGTACGACATGCAATAGGCTTAGTTGAGTGAGCTAGTGTATTATGGCCAAAATATCCCTAGTTACGTTTTTCAGAACGCATGTAAAATAGTGTAAAACTAAGATTTTTAATGTCCTGTATTCCAAAGACATCGTGTGAGCACTGGTTTCTAGATTTGGGGATTGAGATTTTGAGGAATGAAAAAGTGTCAAGGGGGTACCAGGTGTGTTTTAATGTAAAGTGATTTTTAGCTTGTTAGAATGGTTAAACTATGCAGGTTATGACTATAGAAATGCTTGCTACCTAGCTAGCTGATGTAACTGCATAGCTTGCTGCCCCTGTATAGCTTGCTGCTGTCAATATATGATGTATCCACCTCTTACTGGATACAACGCTATGACTTACAAGACAAATTACAATGTTTACCAACAACAGGCCGTGGGAGCACTTCTGCGTAGATAACTGGCTTTCTGTTTGACGTCATCAGTAGCTGTATCAATGGTCTGTCTAGTTTGATGGTCTAGCTAGGCCAATGCCACACGTCTTCACGTCTTGCTAACAAACAGCTGAAAGTTCTAAATTTCGGTCAGGAAAAAAGAGAAGTTTTGAGCCTGCATACTGGTATGTTAGTCAGCTGGCTGGCTGTGAATTATACTAGATAGCTAACGTTTGCTAGCTAGCTAAAGCAGCTTTGTACCTACCAGCTGTGATTTACATAGCTAATGTTAGCTATATAGGTACCTAAATGTAGCTAGGTTTCAAAATGAAAAAGCAATGTTAAATTTGATTCAATTCATATTTGTGTAAATTGGGATTCATCTAATGTTGAAGTTACAGATTTCTTTGAATGCTCCGTGAACAGGGTTGCGCTTAGCTACTGCAAATAACCCCTTTAGCCAGTAGACAGCAGGCTAGTAATGGGCAAGACTATGTGAACAAGCACATATGTGTGCAAGTGCAAAGTGGTATCCAATAAGAGGTCAGAATATCACAGTGTGACGAACGGGATATCGACCAGAGCAGGTCGTGCTGGGGCAGCAGGCTATGTAGTTACACCAGCAGGCAAACTTCCAGCTCAGTGATGAGTTGGTAAATTGGAAAAATTAACAGACATAACAAACACATTGTAGTCCTATATATAGCCTAGCCTATAATGTGAACCGCTGTGCCCAACCATGCCTCTTTTTTGTGAGTTCTGGACTGATGTGTTGTACAGACCTAAGCAAGCCATCAGCCTAGCTAGTTGCGTTGTTTGTTTTGGTGCCCGGAACAAAAACTAAAGAGATGCAGCCATCCCACTTGACCTGGCAACCTGAAAGCCACTGGAGAAACAACAACAAAATGGAATCCTCATTCAAGTCAATTCCTGTCTCTCATACGAAAACATTACGGTTCTTGGTGAATATATGTATACTGCCACATTTTTTTTTTTTTAGAAAAAGCTCCAGTTCCTTGATCTTGAGTGGGCAGAGTGCAAAATGATTACAGTCCTGCAACCGCTGAAGTTAGCAATTGTGGAATGGTGGGGGAGGGGAAAAAGTCATACGAAATTTCTTAAACACAATGCAACATTCCATTCCATTTGTCTGGCATATCCCCCACCTCAAACAAGTGGCACCCCCCATATGGATGATGGTCTATGCAGCCACCTATATTGCCTATACCTAGATCTGGCCCCGATGGAGGGCTTGTGTATTTTCAAGGTTTTTGGTTTTTATTTCTGTCAGTTATACTTACTGTTAATGTGTTAGATAAATGTGTATTTGCTAAAATATAACAAAAGTGACCAAGAGAAAAAAATAAATAAAAAGAATGACATACATTTATTTGTATTCAAACATTTTACTTAATCAAGTTTTATGATGGCAAGGAGTTCACTTGATTGACATGGAACCTGAGCCAGGGTTTCTGACTCATAGGTGACCCTCAGCAACATCAGCCCCTGGCACAGATGATTTCTGCTCTAAGTGGTAAAATTATGTCAGATGCCTTAGATCAAGGCTGTCCTACTGTACTGGAGATCCTGTAGGGTTTCAATTCAACTCTCAATTTGGCACACCCTATTTCACTAATTGGCAGCTCATTGCGATCTCTATATGTTCAATGAGGTGTTCTTTATTTATAAGGGTTGGAGTGAAAACCTATAGGAGGCTAGATCTCCAGGAACAGGGTTGGGCAACCCTGCCATAGACTGCAGTCTACTAAGCAAAGGCGAAGTAATGTACTTTGTGTAAGCTGCAACTTGCATTTGGCCAAGAACGGAAATCAAAATTACAATATCATAAATTTATTTAATAAAATCTGTGGAAAAAGATACTTATCTCACATGAATTGTTTTTTTCATACTGGTGTAAGAGAATCGCTGTAACGTCCATTATGCAAGTCTACTGCGTAGCACCTTGAGGTTTCGTATGTAAGAACTTACACCAGGTTACATAGTCCATCTCACTTGTGCTCCAGTATTGCATTGCGTCACTTGTTTGTCTGAGATTCAGTTTGTGGATTGCATCACTGACAAAAAAATGTATTGAGAGAACAGGGATTGGGGGATAGCTGTCTGTCCCCTCCTTTTGGCCCGCCTCTGTTTTACAGCATATCTAATTGTCCCAAAACACAAACACACCCCTCCGACCCAACCCCCTTTAAAATGTTCTGCTTCCACACCTGCCCAACCACAAATATCAACCAATGGTGACATGGTATTCAACAGTTTCAACTGCTATCATGTGGACAGAAGTTCCTTGCCATCCTCAATGAACCTCCTCATTGGCTGCAGCCCAAAACCATGCTTGTAATACACATGAGTGCATTTATATAAATTTACATGAACAGGAAATATATTGAGAAAAACATAGCCTTTCTGGACACAGGACATCTGGATACAGTTGCCTATTGGGCTGTCTGAGTTGAGGATACTGTGGAGCCATCTGCAAGTTTCTCAGGTGAGTTTCTAATTTTTCTTTCAGACTGCACTTTTTCAACCTGATCTTGAATGTCTTATGGTGTGTAAGGTCTGGATACATTAGATCATATTATGAGTGGGACTATCATGTGGTGGCCCTAAAGGGCAAACTTTGTCTTCTTGGAACATTGCCTGTGGTCTGGAAAAACTGCTTCTGCTTTGGGAAACCTGCCTCCGTTGTGTGAACATGAGCTTCTCGTTCAGAGAGTTACTTCCATACAGTGAAAACTCCGTTCTCTGTGTGAGTTTCCTCGGCCCTGGGAAACTGCCCCCATTCTAGGAAAACCACCCCCACCCTAGGAACAGCTATGTTTTCTATGCTCACATGATAGAGGCAGTTTTCCCAAAGTGGAGGTAGTTTTCCCACAGTGGAGGCAGTGTTCCCAGGAAACAAAGATTACCCTTTAGGGGCACCATGCTATAATGCTGTGCCAGGCTCCATAGAAAAGAATAATTTCTTTAACTTGATTGTTTGACTTTGGATACATAATACTGAAATCAGTTATTAATTTCCATAATGTAAAAATATTTAGTAATGAATAGTGAAAAATGTTAAACTATTGTAATCCGTAGAAATATAAGAATTATACATGACCATGAATACATTTTGAATGGTGAGGATCATTGTACTACACAGTTAAGGTCTGACTATGACCTGACCTGACCTGTCTGATTTTCCCTCTCCTTTGTAAGGACACATTAAAGGGGGCAACATTAACACAGTTCTGCTGGGTTAATTAAACCAAAAACCACAATGAACACCTCTGTCATCAACTCCAGCCTACCACTCAACCACCCCTCTTCGGGTTCAGGCCCCCTGCCCTGGTACGAGTTTGACTTGTGCAAAGACACACCCCATGCGTTTGTGTTCTGCTACCTCATCAAGGTCTTTAACCTGGTGGTGGGCTTTCCTGCCAACATCATGGTGATGTGGCAGGTGGCCAGGAAGAAGAGCGACTCCTCCACCTCCGACATCTTCATCTTCAACCTGGCCATCGTCGATGCCTACTTCTGCCTGATGACCCCCATCGAGCTGCTGAACCGCCTACTGCTCAACAACAAGCATATATGGTACTTCCAGCGCTTCGCCTACGGGATCAAGGACACCACCCCGCTCTTCCTCACCTGCATTTGCCTGGACCGCTACATAGCTGTGGTCCACCCCATCGTGTTCACCGGCATCAGGGACAACAAGATCAGAGTGGCCTTATCCATCCTGGTGTGGGGGCTCATGCTGTCCTGCGCCCTTTGCAAGTCCGTCGTGGGGGAGGACAGCACGATCAACATCTTCACCGGGCTGATCCTGACTGCCTTCACTATCATGGTCTTCTGCAACCTCTCTATCATCTGGATTCTGAGGAAGTCGGTCATGGGCAAAGAGAAGATGCACCCCATGAAGAAGAAAGCCTTCAGAACAGTGGTCATCACCCTGGCCATCATCGTCTTTAACTACCTGCCCCCAGTGGCTCTTTTTCCCTTTGCTGAGTACTACAGCATCCTTGAATTCAAGTGTCACATCAGCGTGATTGTCTTCTCCTTCATGGACCTCAGCTCCAGCATTGAACCCCTGCTCTACATGTCCAAGATGGAAAGACCATCATGTCTCGCCAACCTCCCCTGCAGCTGCTGCCAAAGCCCTTTCAAAGAGTGATGTAACGTAAGCATGTGAGCGGTATCTACGTATCTGGTCTGTATTAGGTTGCATCTGAATGGTGCCTTCCAATTATTAACTCTGAGTTCATTAACCAAATAAAGATTATTTGAACGATGGGCAAATGGTTTGGATACTTTTGAAAATAATGTTTTAGACGTAAAATAACCCACCATTTCATGTGTTTGGTTTAACTAGTTAGGGATGTATCAATAATCAATATAACTATGTATCTCAGTAAAAAGCATTAACAGTTATTTGTCATATACTGTATTTATTCTGTCATTAGCCAACCGATAGGCATGGCATGATAATGAATCATTCAAATTTTTTTGATTATTTAAAAAGTAATATATGCATTCTAATTTGAATTATTCTAAAGAAACTAATTGAAAGCACTTTGAATGTAAAAGGTGGCCATTATGAGTAGCCTACCACTAATCCAAGTTTGTCCGTTACCGTTTAATTTCACCAGGTTCGCCTTAAAGTTATTGTTTAAAAAAAATAAAAAAAAAAAGCCAAAAAGACTATTTTGGTGAAAAAAAAGAAGTTTATATTTACTTCTGAATTTCGTTATTTTGTAGTTATTTGTATGGTCAGAATGTTAACATTTTTACAATAAAACATGTTTAAAACATGTTTAATAAAGAATGTTTTGGTATAAAATAATATTTAAAATCATTTTAGTATGTTTAATACTGTTTCAAGACTTTCAATTTATTTCAGTAGTTATCGAGATAGTATCATAAAAAGGTTGGCCAAGGTAATACAATTTTACTATCGGCACATGCCTAACTATCCCAACATTTAGAGAACGACACAATCTCTTCTACAGAGGAGCTGTCGAAGAGCGTCTAATTGAATAAGGAAAATGTAAGTAAGGATTTAATGACAGAAGCATTGTTTGTGTGCTTTGATCACTGCTCTGTGGCTTGTTTAACCGTCTTGTTGCTCATGACTCGGTGAGGTTTACCTTTGTTTCTCCAGGATAATCACATGTGGAAATGTTACATACTGAGCACGACAATTATGGCCTGAACGTATCTTCATTAGCTGTTAATTAAATTCCTGTGGGATTAATTAAGGGTCAACTGGCTTCCAAGCTGAGAACCTAGACAGATGGGGTAAACTTTATAGGAGAAGAATTCGGTAAATAAGCCACCTGTTTAATTGAATTAAAATCCATGCACATAATTGCACAATGCCACAGAGACCGACCAGCGTCATCCTTCCTGAAAAAACAAATTGAATATGCGTAATGTAGGGACACAGTGGATTGATACTGAATTGAAAATGGATATAGCATAGCAAACATATTAAAGTATAAATATATATAAAGTAGAATGTGTATTTAGCCAATGTTCTGGTCTGATAAATAGATATTGCTCATTTCAGGACATGATGTGGCCTCTTGTGCTTTCTTATTTTTAATTTTGAGAAGAGATTCATAGGAAATGTTTAAGTTCTGTGCAGAAAATATGGACATTTGGTCTGCAATTAGTTACCCTTGACCTACTGTATGAATATGAAATTGCTTTATCAATGTCCTGAATTCTTGTTTTAAGATAAAACCATATGCCAGCAGACATACCACCACACACTCTGCTCCTGCTGACTGGCTGAAGCTAAGCAAGTGTGGGCTTGGTTAGTACTTGGATGGGAGACCACCAGGGAATACTGAGTTGCTGCTTCCCTCTGGTCAAATAAACCCCAATGTCCCAGTGCAGTGATGGGGACACTGTGCTGTAGGAGATGCCGTCTTTTGGATGAGACATTAAACCGAGGTCCTGACTCACTGTGGTCATTAAAAATCCCATGACACTCTTCACAAAAAGTAGGGGGTTCCCCGGTGTCCTGGCTAAAATCCCAGATCTGGTTCTCGCAAAAACTTGCCACCTAATCATCCCCTGATTTAATTGGCTAAAAAAATGTCCTCTCCCTCCAGTGGAGCTGCTCAATGGCCAACAATAGAAGATTGTGTTTGTACTGGGCAGCTCCCAGGTGTAAATGTGTATGAGTGTGAAGCAGGGCATTGCTGCAAATGAGCATCCGTGCTCAGCGAACCTACCCTGGGTAAATAAAAGTAAAAAAAAAAATAATTCTGGTCAATATTAATCAACTTAATATAGCTCATCATAATTGCAGTGCAGAAACTTCAATATAAATGTCGGATGAGTATGGACTTTTACAGAATAGGTGTACTATGGATTCAGTTTCTGAACTACAGATGAAGCAGAGAGGAGGGATGTCAGGCTTAAATTTACTCTGTTACAGTTTATTGCAAGAGTAGAAATTATGTAAACACATCATATGGAGCTCTTTAACCTTATCTGGCACTTGAAATCTGTCTAGTACTAACCCAATCCCATTAAAATTAATCTCAGGATAATACTGTTTCCATGAAAGTATACCCCTAGAAGGAGAGCTTTGGTTTTTTGTCAAGAATTTATTTAAAAATTTACGGTCAAACAGAGCCACCCCTTCACACAAGCTGAATTAAACCTGCAGGGACACTTTTCACCTCTTTCAGAAATTCTTCTTCTGGAGGAGTGCGTTAAAGTTCAGTTTCATTTTTCCAAATAAATCTGAATAAAATTGAATGTACTTCCTTAATTGTTTTGAGATCAACATATAGAGATATAGAGGGATAAACTAATCTAGAAATGCCCACTGCTTTAAGCAAGCAAAACACGGCCTTGGATTTTGTTCTTTTTTTTGCATTTTGGAATAAAAGTTAAAAGTGATTCTATCAGAGGGAGATTTGCTAATTACTAAACCTAATTACGTTACTGAGGGTTTGGCCTGTATATTGATGTCTTATAGGTATTGTGAAAACTAATTTTTTCACATTAATTTCTGTTGACTCAGGTGCCTTTAAAAAAACCGACACAATTATCTAGTAGTCTGAGTTTGGCAGAGTAATTGGACGCCAGTTATCCAGCCGTTTAGAGTTCTTGTTGGGTTTTGGGATTAACGTTATAACCCCTTATTTCATTGAGCTACAAAGTGCTCGAAGAGAGTCGATTTCCCGCTCAACAGTTAATTACGTTATTTTATTTATTTTTTGTAAAAAACCTTTTTGTGTATTCCTGCATTTTCGTAATTGAAGCTCTGTTTCATTCACTTGACTCAAGTATGGAATATATAAATCCTGCAGGTTATTTCTCACATTTGGGAAGGAACGTGGAGGTTTAAATTTAAACAAAAAGACTGGCTGAAGAAAAGGTTTCAAAATCCTTTATTTCCCTTTGGTTGGATCCCAAGTCCCATACTTCACAAGCAAGAAAAAAGTGACTAAATATTTTTGCTAATATTTTATTTTTTTATCGATTAAATCTTATCACATCAAAAACATTTTTACACCATATTTTTGTTTACAGTAACACAGTGACTGAGACCACATAACTCTATATATGTATATAATATATGGTTTGATATTTTGGTCACAACATCTTTTTTTCCTACATTTTTTCTTAGTAATTATTCCAAAATAAAAAATTTCCAAGAACAAAACAAAAATAAAATATAAAGGAGGAAGAAACTTTTTCCTGGTTCAGAGCGCAAAAGCACACCATACTGAATTAACCATATTTTTCAGAACTATTATAATACTCTAAAATAAAGTGATATGTATTCTTTTCAAACACTCAGTTACTTTCAAATACAGATTTACATAGATATATATATATGTATATTTCAGAGATGGGAACATTTTATTAGTCATATATTACTCATATTCTGTTGTTATCAATGTCAGTTTCCATATAATGAATCTTTTAAAAAACATTTTTGTATATTCTTTATATATAATTACAGAAGCATTTCTTCTGACACAAAAGAAAACAAATTGCTGGCAAGCATTCATAACTATGTATTGTCAAATGATTAAACTGAGGAAACTATGGTGATGTATTCTTATGTGACACAACAGCCACGTGCCCGTTCATCATAAATACATTTTAAAAATAAATCAATAAATATGATTTTCTCCTTTCGTTCTTGGTATTAAATATAACCATTTAGCACTTAGCCATGTTCACCTGCTGGTACTGTACTGTGTTTTAGCAGTGCTAACAAACGGCGTGTGGCCCCTGCAGCTACTTGGATTAAGGTACGATCCCAGTTGTATGGGGCCAGTGTTGGCTGTATTTGGTTGGCAGTCAAAGTTGTGAGATTGTGAGGGTTGTGATTTACTTGCTCAAGGTTGGCCAGCCGTACACGGGTCTGAGCGTGGTGTTGAATACACGCAGACATGCTGTGGTCTCTCCCTCCCTGGTGATGTCACTGGCGTGGCTCAGTGCGTGACTGGACAGAGCACCAAGGATGTCGACAATTAATAATCTCTTGGGTCATCACCCCAAAGCACTCTGGTTAAAGTTTGTGAAGCAATTAAAGTGTCTCAACAGTGTTCAAAATGGCATTATTTCTGACCTCAGTTGCAAACCTATCTGGACAAGGCTATATAATCGAGCCAGAATAGTTCTGAGTGAGCTAGCATGACCCCATTATAACAGTTCCCCATTGTAATACTGGAATAATACGAATGTAGGAATCCATTCACCAAAAACAAGTGTTCTCTTTGGGTCTAAAAATTCTTCCGGAACTTCACAGGGAACTCAGAAAGACAGCTCCACTCCAGTCATTTATATTAGGAGCACCCTTCTCATTACCCTGGGGTCCTGCCCTGATCGTCTTGCAGGCATTGTTGGCTGTACTTTGAGTTTTAAAATTAAATAGGAACTAATGTGTGGATTCTATCATGATAATTCAAAGAGATGTTTCTTGCCACTTGAAAATCAACCCCCCCCCCCCAAATGTATTTAATGGGGAACTCCATCCAAAAAAATTCAAATTTGATGTATATATTTTACTTACACATGCAAAAGTGAACATTCTGGATTATGATCTATAAACCTATTACCAAAACACACTCTTCCAGACGGCAATGAAAGTTGGCATTGCAGACTGAATTTCTAAAAAAAAATTGTCACTGTGGACAAAGCTCCCATAGTCAAGCAAAGCTTTGCTTCAAGAGATCATAGTAACAACCTCAGGGGAAAAAAGCTTTTAGTTTGACAGGATTTTGAATTTCTCTTTTCACTTGTGAAACTCTCTGGCTATCAAAAACATTGAGTTTTAAATTTAGACTGGATTTATGTATTCTCTGTATGTATAAGCAACAAACCACAGAGAATAAGTCTGGTTGTGCCATTTACCATAGACTCTTGGTAGTTTTTTTGATATAACTACCTAACGCCAGTCAAAATCACTGCTAGGTGCTCACAGCACAGTCCACACAGAAAGCACTTGGGACAGAAATCTTGGCCTCTTTTTCCCACAGCTTCAGAAATCCTATCCAGCTGTGCCAATGGTTGAAATAAAAGATAAAAGTAGATTAATAGATAATAGCCAGAGTATTTTTTTTTAGTATCCATGCTCTCATTTTGCTTCCATCATTGGACACCTCACCCTGAGGTCCCTATAGGTTTCTGAAGTTCAGTTATTCAGATCTCACCTCTTGGTTTGATCACCCCTCTTTCCCTTTAATTAGTGAGTACACAGGCATTAGGAGAGTGAAATCTGCCCGAGAACGTAATCCTGGAGACCCCCCGTGGCTCAGAAAAGACCCCTTAAACCGACGAGAAAAAAGGACAGACTACTGTGAGTGGCCAACCAACACTGGGTACCCCACGCTGAAGGCAAACTGGTACACAAGCATTGATCTCACCCTCCCCTACCAAACCCTTTCCCCCGGACCCCCTTCAGCCTCCACCACACCTCACTCCCTCCACCCACCCCCCCACCCCCTCGCCCTCCCCCCGTCTCCCGACCCCCTCTCCTAGCTCAGTAGTCCTGGCGCTGGTACCCCGCTGACCCGTCGAAGGCTGCCTCCGTGCTGGGCTGCTGGTAGGTGCCGGCGGCCGAGGGGCTCTCCAGGTCCCCCCCGCTGGTGTAGGCGCTGTAGGGCGCGGCGGCCGCGTCCTGGCTGGGGTCGATGTAGTCCTGGGAGAAGAGGGCGGAGTCCGCCCCAAGCTTGTACCTCTGGAAGGCCAGAAACGCTTGCCCGGCCTTCAGGATGGAAAGGGTGGAGAGAGGGACGGGGGGATGGAGTGTTTTTTGAAGTGGGGGGGGGGGGGGGGGGGAGTGTGAGAGGTGGGAAATGGAACAGCAGGAGAGGATGGAGGGTAAGCAGAGATGAAGGGAACAGATATTCAGCCAGGGGCCGCGTGGGGACAGTGGTGGGGGTTACAGACAGGCACAGCCAATTGATGGGGGAGGGGAATGATGATTAATTGATATGAAATGGATTAAAAATTTAATGAAGAATTTGGATTTCACAGTTAACAGAGATGCGATTCAATTTTTGGGAGTGATGACCGGTGGGAATACATGTGAATGACAAGAAAAAGAGGATGGCCGTATGTAATGTGGTAATATAATATAATATCATATGTGACAAAAATGAGCAGGGTTTGGAGTTAAGGTAATAGCACCGCCAACAGAATCACAAATCAGTCAAAGAAGTGCCATAATGATTTTTGTCAAATATTTTGGGGGAGAGAGGGAGGGCATGTCAAATCGAAATTGTCCGATAGTGAGTGATTCATGGTTGAGGCATGGGATTGAGTGATTCCTCCCCGGGGCACATGTTTAATGCCAGTGACAGCAGTGGGGATAAGCAGGAAGTAGCGGGATGGAGGGAATTGGCAGACGATGTAGAAACAGAGCGCAGGGTATTTGGATCGAAATGGGAACATTAGAGGGTGAAGTAAATGGGACAAAAAGAGAGAGAGAAAGAATTAGCTTGATTAGCGTCAGAGAGTAAGCTTGTTAGTTTGCTTTAGTCAGGGTGTCGGGGCTAATTAAGAAAAAAGCTTCTTAGAAAAAAAAACCCACCCTCCATTTGCCCTCCCACATTTGCCCTCCCACACCTTTACCCTCACCGCCTACACCTCCCATGGTCACAGGGAACCTGCAGTTCAAATCACTTTCTCAGAGAGGGGCCTGTTCGGCAGCCATTGCAATTTAGCTGTGCACAAACAATCACCATTACCATGGAAACATGTATGTGAAGGCGCAAACGGCAGCCGTAACCAGGGCGACATGACAAAGTGAAGGTGCAGCAGGGGACAGGCCGACTGAATACAGAAACAGTGGTGACAGGTCTGAGCCAGGCGCTAATGCTAAAGACACACAATACAGACCTGGGGCCAGAGAGCTGCTGTGGGACACTTGGAGGCTACTGGCCTTTAGCAGATGGAGCGCAGGTCCATCGTTTCAAAGACACAGCTGTGTCGTTTTGTTCAGCCAGGTAATTAGTAAGGTACATGATGAGGTGAGACGCTATTTTGTTTCTTGCTGTGATTGGTCAGTGATGAAGAATAGTGTAGTAATAGTAGTAATAGCAATGGTAGTAGTAGCAGTAGATCTCTGTCAGTGGAAGTTCTTTGACGATGAATTCAGTTTTTCTCCCATTGTTTACATTTTAATAGTGGTGGTGTCATATGGTTTGAAGTTTACTTTATTCATTTGTTTTTTATTTATTAACAGCAAAAATAAAATAAAATAAAAAATAATGAAAATAAAAAGCAACAAGAGAGTATGACAGTGATGATTTTAAAATGAAGTTAGAATATTCATTAAAGTATACTAAAGCAAATTAAAAAACAATGCATGACTCAATCATTAACAAAGCTATTCATTTTAAACAAAAAAATATACTTATCAGTAGTAAAGTAATTATTATCGTAGTTCAACACTGGTCACTCTTTAGAGCAATTCATTAAGTGTAAACACAGGAGAAATCTATTGTAAAATCAAACTATTATTTCATATATTAAAATTTTAATTCACCAAATGTACTGTAGAAACAGACAGATCTACAAATCAGTTTCTTTGTTTGTTACGTTCACATTTTGAGCTTGGCACTTATTACATTTCTAAATAATAATTTTAAAAAGTTGTGTAAGTAGCAAAGGCTGGTTAGTGAGTAAGGCTTGCTAGTGCATTCCAAGGCCAAGCAACGCAAAGAGAGATGATGGAATCAGGCACTGAGACTAAACCTATTTTGGCCATTAGGTTCAAGCTTTTTAAAACAAAATTGAAAATAATGACAAAGCATGATCAGAAATCACAGTAGCAGAAAACAACTGTAAACAATTTGATGTTCTAGTGCAGAAAATGAGGTTTTCTATATGAATGGGTCTTTCTAAAAAAAAAAAAAAAACCCTGTTCCTATTATATGCACTCAATTATATATATACAGTCAGTTCAGACTGGTGGCAGAAATACTGTGTTTTGCCCCACTGGCATTCTGACAACTCGTATATACCATCTGAGCACCCCCCCCCAAAAAAAAGACCAAACACCCAAAGCAATGCCAGCAAACAGCAAGAGTCAATCGAACATCTTCAAAACAAAACATGCATATTTCCTAGAGTCAGAGCCCGACTCGACCCAGTAAGCCACACAAGAGGCCCCGTGACCACCAGGGGGCACCGTATTTTTTTTTGTGTTTTTCAAATTGATATACAAGGCCAGCACCAAATCCAGTAGTCAACATCCTATCCTGACAGGACAGAATATGAACTTTTTTTGTTGTTGTCTACTTGATCTGCACACAAGTACTGTACCTTCCTGGAATGTTTCATCCATTTGGGTGATCTGTCACATGTCAGTTTACATGACATACACAGTGGTTTGAATCTTTTGACGGTGCTAAAATATATTGGTGTACTGTTTTGGGGATGAATCAAGCGCATATACGGTCGTCAACTCCTATGTGTGGAGGCATAGGCCAGCACATTCATTTCTCTCCAAAAATAAAAAAAGACATCCCTGAATTCTGAAAATACACCTCACAGACCATTTCCCGCAAACTTGTTAGCCCGCTCATTTCGTTGCTAATTGAATAATGCTCACTGAGAGTGACACATTGAGATGGGGATCAGCATCAGATTAACATGTTAACACAAATTGTATAAACGAAGCCATACAGTGCATTCAGTGGCCCCTGTTACCAGGTGAAAGGATCACCACAACTCACTGATAATAAAAAATCAAATGAAAACTAAGAGCGGAGACGTGGGCAGGAGGTGGGCGGTGGGGGAATGCGCTGGGGAATGCGCTGTCTCTGTCGTGTTTGGGAAGCTGGCGTACAGACAGAGAGCTGCAGTTACGGGGCGGTGAGGGTGTTACGCTAGCGGGGGTGTGGGCTGGGGGGTGAAAAGTTTGTTGTACTCTTCTTCAAAAGACACACTTTTTAGTCTCTCCAAGGACAGCAGTGTCAGAGCCCCCTACAAAAGAGAAAGCCAGGCAGAAGAGCAGTCAGTGGAGATTCCGGAAAGAGAAGACAGAGACCCAGTGGCTACACTGGTTCAGCACGACCAAACTCATTTTTCTTCCAGCGCCTTGACCCACCCAGCACTTCACTAAAAAAAAACTTACCTGAGCACTGGACAGATTGTGACGGAAAGGTCACAAGGTCGGCAGCAACCATCAGCAATAAAAATCAATGCTGCCATTAACAGTAGGCTACAGCACAGGGCAGTCCATCCACACATATCTGCCTCCCTGGACACAGAGAGCGCTGACAGGGGAGAGAATGCCGAGCTGCTCACCCAGGTGAGGATGTGGAAGAGAGAAGCATTATGGGTAAGCAGACTGAAAGGGTGTGACAGGTGCATAGGAGAGCTGGACAGAGTGAGGATGTAGAGGCATTGAGACGATTCTGGGCTGTCAATCACATGGATGCATGGAGACGGGGAAGATGTTTAGGAAGTGCGAGCCGGCGTGGAGGACGGCCGTAAGAACATAAAGAAACCAAAGGTGCCTGGTACAGAGCCACCTAGTGGGTAGGAGGAGCAGGAGGAGGAGGAGGACGAGGGATTGGCTCATACAGACCCAGGTGAAGATGGAGAAGAAGGAGAACGTGATGGCGGCTCGGGCGGCGTCTCCCCCCTCCCTCAGGGGGTTGTCCTCATGCTTGGCCACCTGCCACTGGTTGGTCAGGAAACAGAAGCCCACGAACCACATGAAGGACCAGAACGCTGAGAGAGAGAGAGAGAGAGAGAGAGAGAGATACTGAGTAAACAGACACACACACCGAATATACACATTTTTTTAGTCAGCATGTCTCTTGTTTATGCATAACCTGGATTCTTTAAAATCAGGATTGAGATGTACTGTAAGTTGACACTCTTTATTATGTACTATACATGTAATATGCATGTGTATCTCTTGGGAATAAGTGTAATATACATGTATACCACTTGGGAACCGGCGCCACAGCAGTGCGCCTAAGATTTACAAATCTATATAAAGTAAGTACAAAACATCCATAGAAAAAACTATCTCTGTCTGCAGAAAGAAAGAATTACTCAGAGAAACCACACTGCAGGGACAAGGCATGCCAAAAAAAATCTGTCTTTGGATGACATCCTTTCACAAGAGTGAATCTTTCTTCCCCTACCCATGGTAACATGCCCCCCCCCCCAGCAATCTCTTACACTTGCTGATCTCATTTCAAACAGTGCATTTATATAAGGAGAAGAAAATATTGGATTTCAGTTGTTCTGCGCTTGGAGGTGCGAGGAGTCAGATAAGAAAGTGTCTTAAATGGGCACCCAGCACATCATTTCTGGCGGTGTTATTGATGACACGAATAACGTCTCTGTTTGTGGTCCTGCATTTCTGATAGAGTGATCCAATAAAACAGATCCTAGGCATTATCACGCTGTTCAAAAGCTGGCCAGGGTACTAAATGAGATTCACTCACACAGCTTGTATCTCCATTCTTATTTCACTGGGCTTCAGAGCCGTGAATAAACGTTGCTGGTCGCTCCTATCCTGAACATCTGAGGCTGTTGCACAGATCACATGAGTCTCTATTGTCTAATGTGCTGAGCTTCATGCAAATGAAACGAGGGCAGAGAATACACGGCCAATTAGAACCGAGTTTTCCGTTGACGTGCCTGCTAAAAACGGTCAACCACAAAAATACGTAAATAGAGAGCTATTGACTGAACGCGTCTCTCTCTCTGGGGGACGCCACAGCCAATTATGCGGTGCCCTGCAGTCCACACTGGCCATTTATTAAATGCATTCATTTCACTAGTCCTTTATTCTTCCTGATATCAGGCGGCGGCGTGTGGTAAAGACTGACCAAAGGCGCTAAGAGGGGCCATTACAGTAGATTGCATTGCATTACAGGCATTTAGCAGACGCTCGTATCCAGAGCGACTTACACAACTTTTACACAGCAGCTACATTGCATTTATACAGCTGGGTATATACCCTGACGCAATGCAGGTTAAGCACCTTGCTCAAGGGTACAACGGCAGTGTACCTGGGAACTGAACGCGTGACCGTTACAAGACCAGCTCGTTACCCATTGTACTACACCGCCGCCTCAGTATTATCCTCAAGATTAAGCTGCAGAAATGACTGCCCAATCCAGGGAAATCTGCCCGTTGGCATTATCCCAACTGTCCACAGACGAACACAAAAGGTACAAAAGAAATGAGTAGACTCAAAGATAAACCATTACAACCTGATTAGAATAAATCCTACGCTCAGAGCTGTAGAAACATGAAGGATGAAACCCACCCTCACATCTCTGAGTTCAGAATTCATGTCAGTGCTCTCTCTCTCTCACACACACACACGCACGCACACACACACACACACGCACACACACGTAGGCAAACACACACACACACACACAAATGATTAGGGGGCCCCCTGGTGGTCGCGGGGCCCTAAGCAGTCGCTTATGCTGCTTATTGGCTTGGGTCAGCTCTAAACATTTTAAGGACTTTATCCCCATTCAGCTCATGGCAGCCTGCAGTCCCTGTTTCCTCTGCTCTGTCCACTGCACCACCCCACGCACCAACCACTGCTGAGCTGATCTGGAAGACACTGTGCATTTGGTGTGATGTAACCTACAACTCCCCCAGCAATGGGCCTTATTAAGGACTTAACCCAGACCCCAGAAACAGGGAAACCAAGCACGAGCTGTTGAACACGAATTTTGAAAAGCACCCTTTCAGCACAGTGACAGCAGGACGCACTGAGACAGAAGTGGCTACACTCCACCAAGACCAGCATTTTTAGCCGAATCACACTGCTCGGTACTGCAGAGAGGGACCAGACAGCAGGCGTTTCTTCTTAGACGGCCATTAAGTGACCAGGCGTACGGAGGGAATGTGCAGAGAGGGGCATTCTAGCCGTAACCTGAGACAGGTGATGAGTTGCCTGCGTAGGCTGTCCTGAGGCTCATTAGAGCCCTCTTCCTCCCCTACCACAGGAACTGCAGCAGCGAGGGACACCGAGCAATCAGAGGAAGCTTCTCATATACACACCACAAGGGTATCGCCTTACGGATTGTGTGTGTGTGTGTGTGTGTGTGTGTGTGTGTGTGTGTCTGTTTGTTTGTGTATGTGTGTTTATGCATGCGCCTGTGTGCGTGTGTGTGTTTGTGTGCGTGCACTTATGCGCGTATGCCAGTGCGCGTGTGCATATTTGTATGCATGTGGTTGGGTGTGTGTGTGTGTGTGTGTGTGTGAGCACACACACCGGCGTTTATGTATCTGTGTATGTGTGTATGCACATCCCAGTGTGTGTGTGTGTGTGTGTGTGTGTGTGTGTGTGTGTGCTTGTGCACATGCGCCAGCGAGTGTGTGTATGTTTGTAAGCATATGGACGTATGTTTGTGTGTGTGTATTGGGGAGAGGAGAGTCTTCTTTAATGCATGTGTACATGTGCACACGTGCTGTAAACTGCGATGACCTGGATGTATTGCTCTCAGTGTTGGTACAGTTGTCTCAGCAAAGCGCTCACAGCTTTGCATGTGTGACAGAGAGGAGCAGGAACAGAACAGCTCTCCGCGCGTGCTCATGGGATCCATGAGCCACACCTGCCCAGCCGCAGCCCCATCAATCAAACATGCTTTATTTAATATAGCGCCCCTAAAGATCGAAATAACGGTTACAGCGCTTCAGACAGACCAAACCCAAAAAAGAGGGTCTGGAGAACCCTCAGGTGCCACTGCAATGTGGTTAGCTTCGGATTAGGCAAATGTGATTTCAGTGCTAGTTTTGTACTTGGCAGGATTGTTATGTTTATTTGCTGAACAGGTTACCCTACAGGGTTGGAGTCCTGATCTATGTGGTCACTTCTGGCACTACGATCTTTACTTCACTCTAGTGTGTTTTTCTGCACCTCTGCACTTTGAACTGATGCACTTTGTTGTACGTCGCTCTGGATAAGAGCGTCTGCTAAGTGCCTGTAATGTAATGTAATGTAATGTAATGCTAGCGCCTTGTTCACTGGAAATCAGTGTTTCAAAGCGGAGCTGAACGGATGAGTGCTCCGTAGCATGCCACCTTCTAGCATCTGTTCGCTCTTCACATTCGACTCTCAGAACACTAACGCCTTAACAGCACTGACCTGTGCTGTTCCTCTCCCCGACCACCAAGTACGTTCGCCTGTACCGCCTGTACCCTCAGGACTTCATTCTCCTACGCTCTGTGTGCCCTCACAGCGCTACTTCATGCGAAATCCGACTGTGTCCTGCCCGAGCCCGTCGCCTTGTTTGGCACCCGTCCAGGCTGAAGTTAAACAGCCAGCACAGGCCGAGCGCTGAGCCAGGGGCGGAGCGGGGCAGCGGCGGAGCGTGCGAGCGAGAGCGAGAGAGAGAAAGAGAGTGTAATAAAGCAACACAGGGCGGTCCCAGGCCCATGGTGGAGCACAACGCGACATCCATCACCGCGCCTCGGGGAGAGAGCGGGCACAGCCAGCACCGGTAGAGCTTGCTGCAGTGCAGGGCGCCGTCAGAGGCACCGTGCGTGCCGGAGGACGGCAGGCGGACAACGCAAGCCAGACGGCATGACGCAGCAGTATGGGGAGAGCCAGAAGTAGCATGGTCGACCGGCATAAAGTGCCGTTTGGGAAGTTCGGTACTTTAAATTATTATAGCCTGGAAACAAACGTGAAAAAAATACACCAAAGCCATGAAGTGACGGTCACGACAGCACAGGGATCCTGGACTCTGGATATGGAAAAGCAGAAGGTCTGCTGGCTTTCAGTGTTACACAGTGCTTAAATTGTGTTAAAGCAGTTTATTACAGACGCAAGTCACTCAGTTGCACAAATCTAAATTGGGTGCCGACTATAAGGTAAGACCAAAGCCCAGCAGACCCAGTGGAGATCCCAGTGAAACTACGTTCCCATGACTACAGGAGATTTCCCACAGAAGCCCAGCACAAGGGACAGAACATGGCTCATGCTGGAACCTAATTGCAGGAGGTGCCACTGTGCACCCTTGGCCCTGTGGAGGCCTTGTGTCCGCCTCCCCCAGAGCCCAAGGCCCACACTGCCTTACCGGACACCCCGACGTCGGCCAGCACGGCCTTCTTGCGGTCCTTGACGCTGCTGATCTGGGGGAAGTAGATGTCCAGCGCCAGGAAGGCCACGCAGCACAGGAAGGCCAGGCTCCCCATGGTGACGCCGTAGTTACAGGCGTTCTGGTTGCGGTTGAAGATGCAGAACTCCTCCACCTCGTCGGGCCGGTTCACGTAGCCCTCGTTGGCGATGCAGCCAAAAATCACAATGGAGAAGAGCTGATGGGGAGAGAGAGAGAGAGACAGAGAGAGAGAGAAAGAGAGAAGTAAAGAGAGAGAGTAGAGAGAGAGACAGAGAGAAAGAGAGAGAGAGAGAATGCTTAAAAACCGGCATATAGCCAGGAGCTCGCAGAGAAACTGACTCAGGTTTAGGCTGCTGCTCGTGTTTAACAGCATGAATGAACGAACGAATGAATGAATCACTGCATTTATATATAACTTATTTTGAACCCACAAAGTGCTTTACTGTGATGAGTGGGAACTCACCTCACCCACCACCAATGTGCAGTACCCACCTGGGTGATGCAGGGCAGCCATTTTGTGCTAGAACGCTCACCACACATTAGCTAAGGTGGATAGAGAGAGAACGTTTCTTTAGCCAATGAAATCAGGGGATGATTAGGTGCACTGTCTCATGAGGGAGTGCTGTTTTAGCATGCGGTGGATTAGACTGTTTGTGTTGCGGTAGATTAGACTGTTTGTGTTGCTCGGTTCTGTTTACAGGCGGAAGCTAACGCCCAGCTGCTAATGTCACAACGGGAGAACACCCATCCATCACTGAGAGGATCAGGCCCGGGTGGCGGGTGGTGCTGGCAGGGGCTGCGCTTTTAACAGCTGGCTGCTGCATTTATCAGTCAGGGGCAGTGGGTGCGTGTATGTGTGTCTGCGTGTCTGTGCGCGTTTGTGCGTGTGCGTATGTGTGTGTGCATGCACGTGTGTGAGAGCGTGTGTGTGTGTGCATGCATGTACACACTCAAATGTGCGTATGCTTGTGTGTGTGCCTCTCTGTGTGTGTGTATGTGTACATGTGTGTGCTTCAGCATGTGTGCATGTTTATCATTCTGCCTGTGTATTTAAATGTATGCAAGTTTGTTTCTGTATTAAAAGACAAAAGGGGAAAAATAAGGGTGATCCAAAAACAGGTAAGTGAGTAAATAATGTGTGTCTTTCAATATATGTAATATGAATTCACATCTCAGATATTTTTGGAACAGGAAATTACTTATCTTTTCATGTATATGATGACTGAATACCAATAAAAATTTATCTGTATGGCATCTATATACGGCATTACTCATTCTGTTCATAATGGAACGTGTATCAAATTAATGTTGTGTTGACATGGTGTTAATTTATGTATACACACACATAGATATAGATGTAGTATTTTATGCTGAATGGGATAGTAAGGTATCACTTGACTTGATGATTATAGTATATTTGTACACTTTGCTGTTTGTGCAAATGTGTTGTTTTAAAGAAGAAAATGTCTGACCAGGGATTGAAAGAGACAGATTGATGGGGAGGGGGGGCAGTGGAACACGGAGCTGGGACTGTGTGACCGGATGTCTCTCTGGGAGAGCGCAACACCACGCTGTATATAAATACCCCCCCCCCCCCCCTTTTCATGACACTTGTTACATGTTGCCCCATCCCAGCACTTTTTTGGTAATTTGTATTTGTCCTAATACTGTAGCTTATTCTTCTACCTAGTTGGCTCTGCAGAGGTTAGGTCTGAATAGTGTTCACTGTGTGAACTAAATTGTGTTCTTGGCTAGAAACAGCTGTACAAAATAAGTATTGTACCATACTGAACCTGTGTTTAGCAGTTGTCTATGACCATGAAATGCACTTTTTGTGCGTCGCTTTGGATGAAAGCGTCTGCCAAATAAATGTAATGTAATGTAATGTAAACACACGCATCGCCCGTTACCCCCACCCTCCTCTGCGATTGTGACACAGACCCACTACCCGACACACGCGCACACACATGATCGCCATTTAACCGTCATGAAATATGAATGCTCCTGGCAGTTCCTCAGCATTCCACCCCTGCAGACACTAGGTCCCCTCAGAAGGAGGGCCTGCATTAAGACGCGCTGCCTCCTCTCCTCCCATTGGCCATTCCCAGGGTTCTCCTCCACAGCCTGGCTGGGCCCCATGCCTCTCCTCAGACATCCCTGCCCTTCACTGCGCACACTGTCTGTCACTGCACATCCTCCCAGTTTATGGCTAAGCCGGCATGTGCCTCCATCTGCCCCAGATAACGGGAGATGGGATTTTAGAGAGCAGAAACGCATGTACTTGGAAAGGAGCACTGTGGTAGGTCTCAGAAGCCATCTCATTTTTAATTAAGCAGTATCCTATATCAGTAGACAACAAAATTCACAAGCGGCCCTTTCCCCCCCAGCCCTGGATAAAATGGTTAAGATGGATGAAACAGTTTTTCTGTGACAGCAGAAATAAGTAATTGAAGAGTTTGAAAAAGCAGATCTCAATTAGAGGCTTTATTTTCATATTTATAATGTGGAGATTTTCTCAAAGATACAAATGGTAATGGTAAATGAACTGCATTTATATAGTGCTTTTATCCAAAGTGCTTTACAATTGATGCCTCTCATTCACCCATTTACACACACACACACAAAGCTATAGTCCCACGGGTGGGCATGTAAATTAACTGAAAAAGCGAGTTTAGGGTTCTCCTTATTATATGTTCTTATTCCACGTCCACATTCTGTATGCTACTCCTCCTACAGGTTTTCAGCAGGAACTACCAAGTTTGACTTGTAGCTTCACCTAGCTGCTCGTGCTTTTTGAGTCAATACCACAGACATTTTTTTTGGAGATATTTGTCCGATTTCACATCATAAAATTTCTCATTGATGAACGTTCGGAAAGTGAACAACACGCTTACAGCTTATGACTTATATTAAAGACAAAACTGAAACAGTCAGAGACTAGTAAGTAGTTTCCTTATTAGTATAAACTACTAAGGAAGAGAAACCCAGCGATTGAGGCTGATGTCATAAGAGGACAGAAACAGAAACACACGATGAATTTGACCACAAATTTTCCACAAGCAATTCACAATATGCCGGAACATGACATCATAATGCAACCGCATCTTTTACAAACTCATTGTAAAACTAAAAGGCTGTGTTCTTTCTGTAACGTGTCAGAGACGGAAAATGAGGAAATCCTTCACAACAGACTCGTAATACGGTAAGTGATACTCTCGCCAGACGGAACAGCGGTAACGGCGGATGGCCGAGCGTAGAACTTGCGGTGACCATTTCGGTTCACCTCGATCCCTTTTTTTTTTTTAAACGGCTGAGTGCGGGTACCACGATTGGTCAAAAAAGGACCGCAGCCAAAAACGTCTTTCAGGCGTCTCTCGGTCATCTCGCGGCCCGGGGGAACAGCGTGCTCCTCCAGCTCCTGCTCGAACGTGGATGTGAACGCTGAAGTCATGACCCGAGGAGGAGAGAATGCAGCACGGTCCTCCTTCGCACCCAGCGCGCGCGTGTCAGCGCGGTCAGCTGACCGCCAGCGCAGTTCCAGAGCGTTCTATGCGCCACGCCACGCGGAACTCACACCGCGTTATTTACCCACGTTGCTGAGCTGCAGCCCCCTGGGCCCCACATTCTCTCTGTAGGGCCTCCAGACCGTGGGTGTCCGGTCTTATTCCGAAACGGCTGGTCTGGGTTGCAGCAATCAGACACCTGATGCTACTTATGAAGGTCTTAGCTGAAAACCATGATTAGTTATTTCGCCGAATCAGGTGTCGTAGTGCCGGGCTACAACAAAGACCTGGACCCACACTGGCCCTTTTCGGATAAGACTGGAAACCCTTCCTCTAAATCAGGGGTCCTCAATCTTATCCAGAAAGGGCCGGTGTGGGTGCAGGCTTTTGTTCCAACCAAGCAGTTACACACCTGATTCTACTAATCAAGATCCTTTGCAAAGAAGACTCTAGTGTTTGATTAGCAGAATCAGGTGTGTAACTGCTTGGTTGGAACAAAAGCCTGCACCCACACCGGCCCTTTCTGGATAAGATTGAGGACCCCTGCTCTAAATGATTAACTTTGTGATTCATGAACCAATAGGACACCATAGACTTCTCAGTAAAATCTAGAAGGGGGTTTTAGCTTTAGCCAAAGAGGATGGAATAAAAAATATGGGGGAAAAAAATCTTAAACCTGTCATCAGTCTACAATAGATTTCAGGAGTCAGAATCGCAAATTCATACAAATGCAAATCATTTAGTATCTGACAGAAATCCAAGCAAATACAATGCCATGCTGAACAAATTACAAACTGAAGTACAACTCATGCCAGGTCTTCCACATACAAGCTAGTTTTCATACCTCCAAGAAACCTGAGTAATGTTTTCCACTGGTGGTCTTCACATGCGGTTCGATTCTACTTTTAAGAGGTCTGTCAGACTCTCCCCTGATGTGATGTACGATTGGCAGCTTCACTTCAGCCACTGCACTGTAGAGCTCATCCTCATACTCTCTGTTCTGTCCCTCCTTTGCTCTACCCTGTGCAGAGTGGTTTGAGACAGAAGGAAGAGGATGGTCGATGAAATGACAAAGTGGATAATGATGGTGTTCATGAAGAGGCAATGTTGTTCATTATTGAACATAATGTTGATGAGTATGGTGATGAAGAAGTAATGATGATGATGATCAACCTCTTATTTGTTTTGTCTCTCTCCCTATCTCTCTCTCTCTCTCTCTCTCTCTCACAATCTGTGCAGCAGACACAGAGCTTGATCGTTGGGTTTTGTAGCTGCTCTGCTGAATGCATTTCCTCTTCCCTGCCACACAGAGAACCCAAACGGAATAATAACCGCTTTATCACCACGATTCAAGGACCGACTTGATTGGGGGACAGAAAAAAAAGGAAGCTTTTTTTGGTCGTTCAGTTGCACATGGGATGCTATCTCATGTCACATGGCCAATCAGATTCGATTACCAAGCTGTTCACTCCCTGCACAGAAAGGATTCTGTTTCTTTCTGCCAGACATGCCCTTCAGAACAACTGTGAATCACAGATGCCACACTGGAGAGAATGGCAGCCAATCAGAAGAGAGGATCATCTTTCACTCAGGAGGACTGATAGCCTGTGGCATCCGGACATGTTGCTGGGTGGACCTTACGGTGGTAACCCAAGGAACCCTGGTGGGCTTGAACCCAACCGATCTGTGCCAAAATAAAGGCACTTGCGCCCTGCTGTTGCTAAGACGCCCACACATTGGCAGCGAATGACATATACAAGGCCCAGGCTTGTGAGTACAGGGACCCTGCAGCCTGCACTAGTGATGAGCACCTTTAGCATGACAATTATGTAGGAGCGCAGAAGATTGCTTTTTTGTTTCAGATGAACTATTAAACCGCAATAATATTCAGGTCGCATCTAAGACGGAGGACATAAAAGACAAATAAAAGATATCCCTGACACCCGGAGGCCATTAGATTAGACTGAACGAGCAGGTTGTTAGCGAGGATTCTGCGCCGGCGTCTTAGCGTGCGGTGCATTCTCTAATTTTTTTTGCCCTAAAGGAAAATGGGCTTTGAGTTCAAACAAGGAGGGACACGGGCAGATGAAGCCTGGAGCCCAGCTATTTGAGACAAATTGCTCTGCTCAAAATTCATAAACTGTCCAAATGGGTTCCACCGTACTGCAAATCCGGGGATAAAAAGCTTATAAAGGCATGTGATGTAATGGGCTTAATGTGTGGCCGAGCTCAAATAGTATATAGTTGTGATTGCGTGCTTAATTCAGAGAGAATTTAACCGCGAAAACCAACAGCCATGTTGCTAATTCTGATGCTCTCATGATATTGGCTTCTCAGGCCAGCTCTGTCTACAAGTCTGCTACTCATCAGCCTAACTCTCCTCTCTGCCTGCATCACAAGGCCACGAGTCCTGTTGAAAGCAGGCATTGTGACGGACACCACGTGGGGGACACCATCTTGTGACCATCAGAAAGCTAATTTTACGCTCCATATTAAGCTTGGTTGGGGGACTGCATGCATGTGTGTGCGCGTATGTGTGAGTGTGCGTGTGCATGTGTGGTATTGAGGGAGTGGGGTAGAAGGGGGCAAGGTGTCAGGACGCAATGAGGCAATCAGCACGGGACTGAAACATTCCTGGACTGCACACTTCCTGACAGTCAGATACCACAGAGAAATGTACAGTGTAAATCCAACTCTAACATCCCAGTTTAAATGGGTACCAGTATTATAGAATGTACTCTATCAGAGTAACATCTACAGAGTTTATTTAACATTGAACATTTTGTTGCGTGGAATTAGTATACTAGTGTCATGGTCAGACTGCCCTGAGACAGAGACAGCCTGATTTAGTGAGACAGACTCACAAAGGGAGCATTGTGTCCAGTGTGACAATGGCACAACAGTTAAGACATATCAGTGTCATCATGCCGATTCTGTGGAGTATCAGTGTGTCCTCTCTTCTGTCACTCTGCTGGGGTCCTGCTCCGGAAATCTCCGGAAAAAGGCTCCTCCATGTCAGCATAGCTTTGAAGCCGCCACCGCGGAGTCTTACCGGCAGCATCGGCCCCAGTACAGGCGAGTTCCGTGCCCGTCTTTAATGTGGACTACAAGCAGAGGAAGTCAGACTGTAGCGAGGCATTGTCAGGTGGCAAACCCACCCCCACTGTGCTGATGACAGATGGGAGGTCAGAGCTGGGGAGATTGATTGACAAGGGGCAGGAGCCAACCCCTTGTTTGCTGGTGAATGTGGAGAGAGGCCCAGAGCAGCTGAGCAGTAATGGCTGACAGGCTGGTGAGGAAGCCTGTGTCTAAGTGAGAAAGCACAAAGCTGGCCTGGTGGTCTGAGGTTTTGGCCCAGGGTCAGGTGTTGGGAATGAGGAGGTGGCCTGTTGGGGCTCAGAGTGGTGAAGCTGGATAAGAGGTGGGGTGGGGGATCTATATAAGAGACTCCTCGGCAATGTAGTTTTGGATATGAGGGGGTGGGGTTTGCAGGTTTTGACCCAGAGTGATATGGCAGGCATGGGGGCGTGGCCTGTAGACTGAGGCTTGGGGTCATGTGACGATGTGTATATAGGGGCAGTCGTAAGACCACAGGAACATCAGAATAAAGATAAGAAAAGGCCATTCTAGGCTCCCCATTTTCCTACAGACTACAGAGTATCGAGCAATGTGTTACACCTGGACATGAATATCCAGAGGCTCTCTGCCTCTACTACATGACTGGGCAACAGCAGCCTTTGGCTTACAGGGGACACCTGGTTTGATTCTGTTGCCCCTGGTGGTGTGCAGTCAGTCTAAAGCTTTTCGGCCCCTGATCAGTGCAGTAAAGCTAGTACAGTCAGGCTCGCTGATCCAGGTAGACTCAGCACCAGGACCAAGCTACAGCCGACCTCCTTAAAAAACAGCCCCCGAGCAGGCTCTATGAATTATGAGGTGATGTTCAAGATTCGGTCAGTCATGTGTGAACTATAACAAATGATTTAGCTGTCCAAAGATTGCGCATCCAAATGAATTTGCAAAATTTGTCAAACATCTATTCTTTCTGTCTTCAATATATTGTACAAGTGTGATAGCTTATCAATAACCACGGCCACACGCTTTACAGCTAAGCGGCCATTAATACAAAATACGACCATAGCAACATTTTCTCGTGCTACACAGCTACCTAGCTAAGCAGTTTTTGCTAAATGAAAGCTTTATAGCTCAATAAACCTTATTTTCTGGTAAGGTGCCTACCAAGTCAAGCATCTCTCCTCCTGTTCAAAATTGCGTGCCATATTAAAGACCGGGTACTGCAATGTAAACCACACAAGCCCTGCCAGCCGAGCCCAGCTGGGGTCTGGCAGGAGAAAGAGGTATTCCACACACACCATACTATATGCAGTCAGGCCAACAGGCCAAGCCAGCCTAGATATGAACATGCATGCACACGCATCAACGCATGCATGCACACACACACACACACAAACACGCACGCACATGCACACACACGCACACGCACGCATGCACACACATGTACGGACACACCCGCACGCACAAACATGCACACACACACACACACACACACACACACACAAACACATGCTAACATATGTACGTAAAACTAAAATTCAGAGCACATTGTCCCAGCTTGTAGAGACCCAGACAGCTCCACACTTCAAAGAGTTCAGCTCCACACTGCAGACAGCTCAGCAGGGCTCGCACACAGCGCACAGTGCTAACGCTCGACCAGCTAACGCACGGCCGTATCCTCGCGCGCTAACGTGCCAAGTTAGCCGACACACCGCAGGCCCGCAGCACTCTACTGTTCTACTGCAGCGCTGCTGCTGAAACCACTGAAGTCAGTCACCTTGACATGGTTACTGTCCACAGGATGACTAATAGTCCCCCACTGAACATAGCCTGTGCCAGTGTGTTAGGGTCTGGGCAGCAGGGATTGCACAGTAGGAATCGCACCAGCACTTCAGTGCTTAATTTAAGTCACAGATTGGCTAAAGAATTCTTGTTTCCAAGGCCTAATTGGTTGTTGATGGAATGGAAATCTGAAAAAACTAGCAGAGAGCCCTGGTCTAGGTTGTTCTACAGTTTGGCACAGTGCTTTCTCTCCAAGACAAACTCGCGCACACACCAGAGAAGCATTCTAGCACCGAGACACCAGACTCACATCATCCCGGCCCACTGCTGACTGTGTGCATTGTAGTAACAGACAGCCCGGCACACACACCCAAGCCCCGGAGCACTGCGTATCCCAGCATGCAACATGCTGCAGCAGGGACCCAGTGTTTGCTCAGCAGATCAGTGCGATGTACAGGCTGGTGGCCACGCACCAGGCGCCCACACGCTGAACACACACTGGCCCTGACGCAGCGACGGGGACCGCAAATAGGCAGGGGCCCAACAGCCTTCACCTCTGAGCAAAATGACCCTTCAAAATTACTCTCGTGTTGCCTCCAATCAGCCTTGAAAAAAACCTAAGCTTCTTTTTCCATTGCGCTTTTTAAAATTTATGTGAGAGTTTTTTTGTGGGTCTACATGTGGGGATATGCACAAGACTGTTCTGGCAGTGTGAACAGTTCACGTGTGTGCGTGACCAATTTACTTACCAATCAGAAAAAAATTCACTTGTGTCAGTATACCTCACTTAACTGCCATTTTGAAGATAAAATAATAAAATAGCAAAGAGGCATGAAGACATTCCTCACGGGTGCATGCCCGATTACTCTTCCTCAACTGACCCACAGTAAAATGCTCCATGCTAATTCAACTCTGACAGGGTTTATATGAGTTCAGTAGGAACCGCATGCACTTCAACACCAATATATTTACTGTGTACATAGAACACTCAGAAAGGGAAGCTACTAGAAAGAAAATGGTTCACTTTCCTCTCTCTTTCTCTCATTCAGTCCATTCTTTTCCTGCATCTCTCCCCCGACAATTTTTCAGTTTAAATCTCTGTGACCTTGTACTGAGAGAGAAAGAGGGAGAAAGAGTGAGAGAGAAAGAGCAGTGACCATCAGATTCCCTGAGTCACAAGACTGAAAGCACTCACAAACACACATTCACTCACAGAATAAATTTCCATGCCACACATTTAGTTCATTCTAAAAATGCGCCCAGTCAAAAAAAAGCCCAGTTGTAAAGATTGAAATGTTCATAAATAAGCTAAATAAATACAAAACTGTACCTAATAAAGACCAGAATACAACAGGCTACAGACAGGCCAACAATTACAGAGGGCTATATCTCAATCAGGCAGGCCCAGCCGGAAAGCAAACTCAACTGGTACTCGTTCAGTTTTACTTACACAGTCCTACTCTGGGCTATTGAGCTGGAACAGTGGTGAGGGAGCGTATGAGCATTTAAATCACAGGGTATTCTCCTCACTATAAAAAAAGATGTAAATTTCACAGTAACATACTGGCAACTGGATTGTATAAATAACGGCAACCAATACGTTAAGCATACGATAGCAGGCTGTATATCTATATTAAGTGTATTGTAGTGTTTCTCCGTAAATAATACAACTATTTACATATCAGCTCTTTACAGTTTCGCACCTTTGATATTTTACAAACTTCTACCTTTGATGGGCAGAGAAAATTCTCTCCATTGAATAACCAGGCACGACGAGGTGTATCATATAAGAAATAGGATTTATTTCTGCAGAAAGAGTACAGGACCTGCACGCAACAATGTGGATAATGCCGAACTGAAGAAAACTCAGACATTTATTATTTTTTTCAGACATCTGTAGGCTGACTGCAGCAGCTGCCTAAGCTGATGTCCAGCATGAGGACTGCGCAGCTGAGCTGATAGAGGGGCAAGAAGTGAAGCCTGGCTACTCGCCATTCAGTGGGTCTTTGGGTGCATCTGTGCACTTCTCCAAAACTGACGGAGGATTTTCTAGAGGTGGAACAGGCGCATAGGTTTGATAGAGCGCCCACAATGTTGGGGAAAGAGTGAAAATGTGATCTCAGTGCTAGTTTTGTACTTGGCAGGATTGTTTTGCTTATTTGCTCAACAGGTTACCCTACAGGGTTGGAGTCCTGATCTATGTGGTCACTTCTGGCACTACGATCTTCACTTCACTCTAGTGTGTTTTTCTGCACCTCTGCACTTTGAACTCATGCACTTGTTGTACGTCGCTCTGGATAAGAGCGTCTGCTAAATGCCTGTAATGTAATGTAATGTAATGAAAAGGATGGGGAATAAAGACAGTGGTATTCAGGACAGTTGAAAAGCACTCAAATCAAACACCTATTCCTTGACGGCTCTCACGGCTTGCGTGAACCACGTCTAAAAGCATCAGCGACTGGAAACATGCAAATCCTACAGAAACAATAAACCACAAAACAACAAGCGTGTGTTAAAGCTGTGTTTTAGTTCATAATTAAGCCTTTATCCAGCTAGAGTGCACAGAACCATTTCGGGGGCAGACAAAATGGCTCCTCTGATGGCTCAGTTTTGACCTGTTCTAATGCAAGAATGCCACTATGAATTAGCAAAGCAATGGCTCTTTGATTTCAGACAACATTTTAACGATCCTAATGTGAGCCCTCAAAGTCTGGCTGCCTTAGACCAATTAAGCCACTTCTACTATTGCAGAGATGGCATTAATTTGTATCATTTCAGCAAAAATGGCCAGTGATGCCTTCAAATACTCCTCTCTGCCTCCAGTACCCAGCATGCAGAGTGAGGCTGTTCAATCTAGAAAGATAGTGAGACAGCAAAATGCATTATGGGGTATGTATGATACTTCTGGGATTTGTATGAGAACCAGCGCTGTGACGATGAGGCCGTAAATTATTTTTAATTGGCATGTTATATTGCGTAATAAAACATTCATACATACATAAATAAACAGTCATCTCCAACACTAGTAAAGATGAGGACCAACAAATACATTTATACGTTGAAACACTTATAAATATTTTGTTAGTTTTATACCTTAATTTCTTCTTGAATCTTCCTCAGTTTTCACTCAAGCCACTGGCTTTCGCCTGATGAATCGAGTTTGAAATAACAACTCAGCCGGCAGTGCCTCTTATTAGCTCTCGTTATGCTGCCTGCGTGATCCTGCAATGTTATTAGTGCATAGATTGGGATTTTCCATGCCAACAGGCCGCTGGCGCACAGGCAGACTCTCAGACGAGCACCACACATCGGAGATCAAACAAGTCACTGCTCACGGAGGCAAGACAGGAGAAAGAGACAGAAAGAGATCCAAAGTGTGGATCAGTGTGGATCACTGCCACGGTCAGTCTAGCTGCACTTTAAACCATTGTCACACACACACCCGCACACACACATGCACAAACACACACACGCCCGCACACACACACACAAGTACACACACATGCGTGCACATAAACACATGCACAAATACACACACACACACACACGCATGCACACACACACACGCACACACACACATGCGTGCACACACGCACACACACAAACAAACCTACTTGTCATTCCCTTTCATTTGCACTCTAACTGAAGAGGTTCTGCTTCTCATGTGGATTCTCATCTCACAGGAGCTGCCTAATTGTGCAAATACCAGATTAAACTTTTATCCAGTCTTTACTACTACTGCACACTTTCCAAAGGTCCTCGGTTGTAATATGGGCCTTTCCCCTAACTTACGATCATGATGGACCCACACCGCAAACTGCCACACAAGGCACTATTGTGATGCATGACAGATACACAATACTGACAGCAGCGAACCAATTACCCATCCAGGAAAAGCACAGTCAGAGCACCTGAAACGCACAGAAGGTTTTGGGGAATGAACAGCAGGACTCTAAGTCTCTGACAGACATTTAGAAATATGGTCAGACATGGAAAACCATTAATGGAACACGCATACACGCCCACTGATGTGTCACAGTTGCTCTTTCCTCCGCTCAAAAGGTTATCCCTCAAGATACACCGAGGGTGACAGAAGACAGGGAACTAACGGCACTAGAACTGTACAAAGATTCAAAGGCGCGTTTCATCCTACAGGCGAATAATATAGGCCTATGAAAGGCCTTTTTCGTGAGGCCTACATGATTGTAATTCCAACACAGATAGAATGATAATTGCCAATCACTCATTTTTAGACTAACACTGATCAATGGTAGGCATTCCATAGAATCACTAGAAGTGCACAATTGGAGGTACTTGGGGTAATTGGTTAAAATGGCTTCTTTAAGGCAAAAATGGGTGAAGCAGCACATCCTTGGTTAATAGCACACAGACAATACAGAGAGACAGGTAATTTGACAAAAACCTTGTACTCACTAATACCATTGCATTGCAAATATAAACAACGCACTACTGTACTACCAGTGTGTATGTAGCTACATGACTTGTTTATACAGTATATATACAGTATAACCATTTATTTTAGCCTGCACCTGTGATCTGACTTTGGATTTGATCTTCCGTCTTCGCCTAAAAATTGTTATCTGCAGTGGAACAGAAACCAGAGAGGGACCTCTGGGGGAGGAGGGGGGAAGGGGGGGCATCCTGCTAATGATGTCAGCTGCCAGCCTCCCCACAGCCCATTGCCCGAGCTCCACAGCTGTGAGTATCACTTCCTCGTCTCCCGTGCACCCAGCCAGCGTGACACGCCCCGCTGTGATCCCCCTGCGGGGGTGTGTCCGCGTGGGCGTGGCGCAGCTTGTGCTCACGAGCCTCGTGCTGTTTGACATGGTTAGAGCCGTGCAGAGGCCCATAGGGGGCGCTCCAGGCGGTCACTCACTCTCCCACACACAACTTCAAAACTTTTTGCTTTTGTCATAAACCAGATTCCGGAACAGAGGGCGGTAACGGCAAACATAGCATGCATCGTTTTAGTCAACAAAACCACAGTGTCACTTCCGCTATGATAACACTCAATACTTACACAATCTCCAGAGTCAGTGAGGTGATTATAAGATGGGAAATTCATGAAAAACAATACGAGACACAACTTGAAATGGGTGAAGGTAATATGGGATAAGGGTGAAGCAGCGATGTGAGCTGTGCTGAGTAAAACAGTACCATGCCTGTAATTGTCTGACAAAGCCTATTGTTAGTACATTACCTTTCTAACAATGGACTCGTGTTGCTGTTGGTTACAGTATGAACGTGGGTAGGAAACTGGACTAAATATAGAAATATTGATGACTGAATCAGGGTGTTACCTTATAATAGCTCAAATAAGGTAGTTGACTTGAAGTTACACAACAAATATCATAAGGCAAGTTATTAATAAAAACAACGGTTTCTCGGTGGGACAGACAACACTTTCATGGCCACATACATCTTATTTTATTTTTATTGTACTTTTATCTAACCAGATACATCACCAGAGAACTCAGAAGATATTCCCACTGCCAGTGGGAACTGTTTCCTGCCAGAGATGCCAGTAAAGTGTTTAAGTGAGATGAGCCACAGAACTAAATGCAATCAGAGTAATGTATCCAGCAACGTTATGCCATTCCTTCCAATCAACTACTCTATAAACAGATTAAATACACTGATGATGTGAAAGAAAGGCTGGTTATGTTATAGGTCAAGGGTACAGGCCGATTTGCAAACGAAAAAAAATCACATAGCCCAAAGTCACATTCAAACATCATTAAAACTGCTGTGTAGAGTTACGGTGACCAATGCACCGCAGCCAACATGTGTGCACAGAGGACTGTGTGATGTTGCTCTTGAAAAAGGGCTCACTCACACATGAAAATGTACATTTACATTACAAATGTGATAAATTAGCTTAATTGTTGTTGTTGTTGTTATTATTATTATTATTATGATTATTATTATTATTAGTAGTAGTAGTACTGGTAGTATTATTATCATTGCTATTAGTAGTGGTAGTATTAGTAGTAGTAGCAAGATTAGCAGTGAGTGACAAAAATAGTATTATTATTAATATTAATATTAATAATAATAATAATAATAATAATAATAATAATAATAATAATAATTATTATTATTATAATAATAATTTGAAAACACAACTACTAGGCCTATTACTGTTCTCTTTTTTTGGCAATTGTGTGAGAGTGAATACTATTTTTGCTCTATCCTGATGATGCTCAAAAGCCGAGGTATTCTGTGGAGGCAGTTATTACGGCCTGTGTCAGCACACATTGCCGGACCCCTCAAACATAAAGGCACTCATTTGCCACGCACAGAAGCTACGGAGGCCGCCTCGTCTGCAGCTGAAAACGTACGGAGATGACAGCTAGCATAACAATACGAATAATACATGCCTTTGGTAACAACGTTGACGCGGAAATATTTGACTGAACCAGATTTAACCTTGACATCTCACGAATAGACTAGAGAGGAAACGCGAGGTAGCGTAGGCTGCTAGTTTTAAAACATCCCTTAAATTTGTTCTTATGCGGTTAAATTCATAGAAACCGATGCGTTTTTCGCTTATTTATTTCACCTTTCAAACTAATCACATGCCCATCTGAGCACATGGGTTTGTCGCTTGTGTTCCACACTCATAATCGAACATAGCCTACAGTTCATTTTAACACAGCATTGTACAAAACAAACATAATGACAGAGCCCTGTCGTCCCGTTGCAGGACCGATGCTAACCTGTACTGGGTGACTTATCCTCTCTATACCAATTGCACAGAGTGGGCACAGTCCCTAATAAACATTTTTTCTCGAACCTATACGGCGCAAATGGCGGGCAGATTGGCCGGTATCTCTCGCACAAATCATAAAATCACATTTTTTAAAATCGTATTCTTTGGCACATAGGCTACAGACAAACCTGTGACATAGGCTAACTGAAATGGGACGCTCGGCGCGGTCTATTCCTGAGTGCTAAAAAAAACACCTGCTGTCTATTCACACACGCCAATTAGGCTATATTTATATTCCCCGGAAATTGCGCTCCGTACCAGCTACGGTATGTTACATATTTACCTGCAATTGTAGCCTACAGTGCCAGTGGTTGTGATTCCGTAGGCTACAGCGCACACACAGATGATGCGTTAGGAGGGTTGGTTGGTGATGGGGGGAGATGGGGAGAGTGCAAACCACAGCAGGCCATCTCCGAGACCTTATTTATCAAATAAAACTCGTAAAATCGGAGCAACTTACCCAAGACACGATTCGAAGAATAGTGTGGGGCTGCTGGAAGAACGTCACGGGATCGAAGGCTCCCCCAGCCTTCCCCGCTCCGTATGCCATCCCTTCCATCTTCAGACAGGTTGCGTTTCCACCTTCTGCTTCTCTTCGGGGCGAAATACAGCTTCAAATAACGGGTGTGATGAAAAACTGACCCCTGACTGGCCACTGGAATGCAATATTATTTATGTGTCCTTCTGTTCTTGCTCTCCTCGACCCTCACTTTCTCTCAATCTCAGCCTTCTGTCCGTTGCTGGCAAACAGTTACACTTGGTTGTGATAGTGCTCTCTCTCTCTCTCTCTCTCTCTCTCTCTCTCGCTCGCTCGCTCGCTCGCTGGCTCGCTCTATCTCTCTCTCTGCCTCTGTCAGGCTTGCGTCCATGCGTTGTTGTAGGGGTGGAGAAGAGAAGCAATGAAAGAGAAACCTACGCATTCTAGTATGCATGAGAGCGCGCCTCATGCTGGCAAGCCATAACGCGCACTCCCGACAAAAAAAATCTAGAGTAGCGTTGGCAATCGAGTTTGTTTCGCAGAACCTACAACACAGTGGTTACGAGCTCGCAGATTGGCCGTATATCACTCGAAACAAATATTTTTTTCCAGTATGTGCGATGCATTAACCATTTATGACAATAGGGCGAGAGGATAAGCTAGACTACATGAAAAAATAAACAATAGCTGTTGGTGAACCACATTATTTGTGCGTAATTCAGGGTGTACAAGCCCAGATTTGAAAAGACACAATAGTAGCTGCTAGACAAAATGAGTCTTGCCCTTGCTGGTTTACATGCTCCTGCCACTATTTTATTTCTTTGTTTGCGTCCTGAGAGCAAGGGTAGGCCGTGCTTTGTTTGTTTGGCTGTTTGGAGTGTTTTTTGCATATTTGTATATTTTTTTTCCTTGTGCTTTGCTTGATAAACTGACAGGAGTCCTGATCATTTAGATTTAGATAGATAGATCAGGTTGTTGGGACTACCTACTGTCCGGGCTACCAGCGCTACTTTTAACTTGCATTATTATTATTATTATTATTATTATGATTATTATTATTCATATTCATCCATCCATCTATACATTATTTATACCTGCTTATCCTAGGCAGGGTCTGGCGGGGGTGCTGTAACATATACCAGCATGCATTGGGCGAGAGGAAGGAATACACCCTGGACAGGCTGCCAATGTAGTGGTAGTAGTATCATTATTGTTGTTGTTTCATAAATGTGCTTTTGGCAACATATTTGACTCTGTATATAGTTAATGATATTACCTGTGTGTATAAATATAGACATGGATCTAAATTCCATTAAAATCCATCTCAGGCAAAAGCATCAGATATATTTGATTACGATACTTCACTCGCTGACTACAAGTGCAACCTATACCATTGTAACAATGGGAAATTCCATCCATCCATCCATCCATTAACTACACCCGCTTGCACATTTCAGGGTCATGAGGTGCTGGAGCCTATCCCAGCATGCATTGGGCTCAGGGCAGAAACAATCCCTGGACAGGGTGCCAGCCCATTCCAGGACGATGATAAGTTGAGCATGAAAGTAATGTATAAGAGACTAATCAAAGTAGATGATGTCTTCTTAAATATGCGAAAGCTTTTACTTATTATATTGTCACTATATGTATGCTGACAGTGTAAATGCAGATCTGGAAAGTAATTTTCTTTTGTTGATATATTCTATTTTTTTTCTAGAAAAATCCAGGAGACAAAAGGATATCTACAGTGGACTGCATTAGGCCCTGGAGAATAGTTAAATAGTCCTGGTTTATAGCTTCCATTATTTAGAGGACACATTTCAACCAATTCTGAGCTAATTCTGTTATAATGCATACTTGGGTGCATTCATCAGACTCCTTCTCCTACCAGAGAGAGCAAAAAGACAAAAAAAATAAAATAAATAAAACTCTCAAAAACAGCACTTTGGTGCCACCTAGGATTTTGCTCCACACTCTGAAAGTGAATTTGGATTTTAGACGCCCTAGAATATACTACTCTGTCAACACATTGTTTTTAGGTTAAACATTTAGAACATCATGAGATGGTAATGCATCCACGTAACATCACGTCCAGATCAATATTAATCTCTGGCTAAGTTTCGATCCTAACTTTATTCATTAAATCCAATCCTGTCCAAAAACAGCACATACTATTTGTCCCAAGACCAAAACACTTTCAGAGAGGGAATCATCAAGTCAATGTTATAATAAAGGTGTTTGAAGTCTTGTTTGTGGTGTTAGGAAACACTAAATAGACGCAAGAGGAGCATCAGACTTTCTGATAATTTCTGTGAAAGCAGTCAAGGACATTTGCACAAACCATTGGCTACATTTACGTTGATTACGCAATGACGTTGCGTCCTCACGTAGATTATATAATAAACCGGTAACATCGGACAACTTCCTTTTCAAGTTGTGCCGGACCACGCCTGATGAGTGACTGTGGTACGTAGAAGTTTATTGTTTTATTATTGCAAATGCAAAGCATAGATTTCGCATGGCACTAATTGTCGGGACTGCATCCGGAACCATGTCGGCAGCTGTGGTTGTATTTATTTCTTCGTTAAATACAATTTAACACGTGTAGTGAAATGGGTTGGTTGAACACGATGCGGACCGCCATAACGATTTCCATGATCTAGATAGCGACTGATATTCTGGAAGCAAAGCAATTCGTATTGCTAATTGTTTACCTCTGTCCTTTAGCTAGGCTTTTAAATCGTATTATCGATTTTCCCGATTCCTTGATGAAGGGCAGCTTCTAGCTGGTCTGCTGGCTCTTGCCATGTGGAGCAGAAATAAGCCACACTTAAAAACTTTTAGTCTACTTTCATTATTTCCTTAGTGTTTTGCGGCTCTTTCGTGACTGCAGGATACGCGTTTTCTTTTGTAGGAATCTATTGGTACCCAATGCTTTCAATGTATACAATCGTTTCCTGCTTCCATACAGTGAGTTGTTTTGATTACCTTTTGTCCTGATGTCATTTCTTATGAATTGCGTTCTAGAAAGACCCCTGCAGACCCATCCATCTCACCCCCTCCTGGGCCGGAAGCCTGGCATAATGCACAGCGCATGTACACGGTCACAGACCCATCCTCAGTGAGTGCCGAGGAAGCCTTTTCAGATTTATTCATTTCTGTTTTTAGGAGGCTGGATATTTGCTGTTGAATTTCTTCCATAAATGCCATTTTATATTAAGGGCAATTGCAGGTAACTTCATGTTGTGTGTTGAGAATTTTGGAATGCTGGATTAACAGTGTTTGTGCTGAACTAGTAGATAAGTCAGCTACTAGTGTGGTAAGTCAGCGGTGCGTGGGTGCGCATACATGCGTGTTCATGCGTGCGTGTGCGCTCATGTGTATCTGTGTGTGTGTGTGCGTTCGTGTGTATGTGTGCGTGTGCACGCCCTTGTGTGTGTGCGCGCGTGTGTCTCTAAGTATTAGCTGCCTGCCAGTGATGATCCCCTCGACGGGCGGACATATTGGGCTCAGTGCCCCTGCTGAATGTCGAGCTCTGAGCGCAGTGTTTTCCAGTGTAGACACTGGTGACCCTTAATGTCCCTATGTTTTGTTTGTGAGAGTTGAAATTGTACCTTTTTGTTCTCTTCCTGCACCAGCAATCCCCAGCTGTACTCCAAAAGAAGTGAATGAGAAGGCAGTTATGCAGGTGGGGAGATTGCCCACCCTGTTATAGTGTTTGGGTATGCCCAGACTCCATGTGGCCTCTGATGGAAGTGCTGCTACAACAAAAACTGGTAAACCTCTATTTTGTATGTTTGAATGTAACGATATGTGGAGAATCTCTTTTAGGCTTCACCAGTGTATAAATCAGTTGAGCACCAAGCCTGTTACAATCTGTAAAATCATAACTTACACATTTTTAATCTGACTATATACAGTAATTATGACAAATTTACAAACTTATTTTTAGAATTGACAACATTACAGTGGTGGTTTGTCAGCATTATTTCAGCTATTTGTACATGACTGCTAACACTAACTGCTATAATCTCGTGTCTGATCTCTGTAAGGTGTCTTTGTGCGCTACGGCTAAGTGACCAATCGCTGCCATGCTGAAGGGCTCTGTGGTCAGGACCAGAGAGAGAGCGCCGACTTCGTTCTAGGTAATGGTCAGTTCTGTTTAGGGACGGGAGACCTGTGAAATCTAGTTAAATGTACACTTGCACTCGAAACTGAGCTATACTCTTGGCATCTTTCTCTTACCATATTTCCCTCAGGTCCAACTGCTGACACTTTGACGCTCTGAATTTGGGACCATTCGTGTCCAGATTGTGGAGGAAAAATAATCCATTCTTGGTGAGTGTTGCATCTTGAACAGGGGTGGTAATGAAAATGTAACCCTCTGTACTACATTGAACATGGGCCGACTATTAAATTTGGGATTGGTCAGGATTTTCTCCTGCTTAAAACTCAAAACATTGTTGATCCTGAAACGTTATGCAAGTTGTGACATCTAGAAGTATCTGTACAATTTTCATACATAAAGTGCGTTCAGTAAAGAACTCGCTTATCAGTAGTGTCCAGCATTGAGAAGTTTAAAGAGAATTTTTTTGAATCAAAATGGGGAATCTGTCTATTTTTAGCCTCATTGAGTGACCATTATCTGTAAAAGGATTGCTAAGGGGCAGTCGTGACCTTTGTAATGTGTTGCTTGGGTGGCAGAGCTGCGGTGAGTAATGGACTGACTCATGCTTGCAGTAAAGGACTGTCGTGCATTGCTAAAGCTCAGGATTTTCGTGGCCTATCAACATGAGTATGTTGGTGAGGGCACGGGGTCTTGATAAAATGATTGTCCATGTATGATGGGAAAATTTTGTCTTGTACTCCAAGCATTCTCTGAGTGTTTTTAAAAATCCATTGTATTCTATAAAACATTCAGGCTTTCTTGTGTTTCTCCCTCCCAACACCCCACCTACCCCCAATTCTCTCTACACCACTTGTTACACAACTGCTTTGGACGAAGTCTACAGAATCAGCTGCAGAAATTCACGCAACAGGAAAAAACACAGAACATTTTGAGTCGTTCCAGATCTCACTGGAGCCAGGCGAGGTCAAGTTTAAGCCGGCCTTTGAGCCTTCCACCCAGTGCACTGACCTGCTCCTAGGTAGACCTGGAGTAGCTCAAAGTGGCATTCAAAGTGTTATTGCCGTCTCTTAGATGCTATCGGTCACCGATCACCTTTCATTACATTACATTACAGGCATTTAGCAGACGCTCTTATCCAGAGCGACTTGCACAACTTTTTTTTTTACATAGCATTTTACATTGTATCCATTTATACAGCTGGATATATACTGAAGCAATTCCGGTTAGGTACCTTGCTCAAGGGTACAACGGCAGTGTCCTTACCCGGGGATCGAACCTGCGACCTTTCGGTTACGAGCCCAGTTCCTTACCCACTGTGCTACACTCCGTCTAAACGCTGCCACATTGGACCTGCACTGTTCGTAACCTGTTTTCAGCCTTCCGTCTGATTCTGGGTTCCATTCCAGTGCCACAGGAAACCCCCGAGAGGCAGGGAAGCTGGTGCGTCTTGTGCTTGCCGACCTGTTCACCCTCTGGGAACATGCTGACCTGTCCTTACTTCGACAAAATACGGCTCTGTGATTGTCAAAACCCTTTAAAAAGCCACGTGAAGCATTTATGGAAAAACAATATTCTAAACATTCTTTTGGAAAATTAGGGACAAAAATGGTTCAGGAAATGGGGTCAAAATTCAGTGCAAAAAAATTTTGTAATTTATATTTTTTTTAAATGACAGACTGTTGTAAATATCCAGGCTCTCCAGTACAATCATTTTTAAATCCTTTGTTGTGGGCAGACTGGGAAATTAGTATTAGTAACTAATGGAGGTTTCTTTAGGATAAATGTCACAGAAAGCAGATGAGTTGTTTCCGTTTCATATGTAATGACAAATGTGAATGGTGGAGGTTTGTGATTGCATGGCAGCCAGAAATGAGATGAGTTTTATAAATGGGACGATCTAATGCAATGCTTCCTGTCTAATATGTCCTTGCATGCATCACTGCACAAATAATGGCCCTTATCGTTTTATCACTGCTCTTCATGGAGGGAGCTCACTCCATATCGGCTGTGAATTTAATCCTGCCGAACAATCTGTGCTGGAAATGTGGTTCGTGGGTTTTTTAAATTTTTTACTGCGGACACAGGAGCAAAATGCATGACAGCTGTTGTGTGACAAATGCCTCTGACCTCTCACAGGTACCACTGAAGGAAGCCATCACCAAGGAGATGTCCGCTTGAAGTCCGACCCTCCCATGTATTTCTGGAGGTGTGGTATTTGTCATGCCCTGCAGCAGGGACCTGTTCAATAAAAATAAATGAAATCGCATTGCATTGCCTTCGGTTCTGCCTTTGGGTTCTGGGGAGCAATCATTAATCCAAAAGGTTACCGTTTCACCACTCGGCATTAATGTGTCCGCTGGAATGTCATTGGACAGAATTGTATACTTTAATTAGTGTAGTGTTGTCAGGTTCATGATTTATTCTGCTCTCTGGAAAATAGGACGACTACTCTTAAATACTCCAGAATCCTTAGGATGCAAAGCAAGAAGTGCACTGGATGAATGATTGGCAGTACCTGGTGTGATGCTTCAGTGTTTGTATGAACCCGCCCTGCTGGATATTAATGACTAGTGTGCCATCATTAGTCCATTGTCTTGATTACTGCATGAGAATGTAATCTCTAGAGCAATGACTAATTTGTTAATATCTCTCGTAATGTATGTAAATATTTGATCTGCTAGATTTACTTTCAGTCTGCTGGGTAATTGGATTAGAGTACACTTATCTTGAAAGGAGAATTGTCATAGGCTGATATGCATATCTGAGTAATGCCTCTTCATCTCAACCACATAGCTGATTTGAAGCCTATCCTGGCTTTGATGAGGAAAGGTGTTCTGGAGGCATCAGATGACTGGGTAACAGTACGTGTTACTGTGGCAACAGTGCGAAGGGGTGGTTTTGAGGGAGTATTATTACCTGGCTATCATGGGGTGGAAATCCCACTGAACTTTGGGGACTTCGACTTTGACTGTGACCATGGTACATGAACAGAATTGTAATCTGCAATGGGATGGACTACTGCAGGAATGTCACAGGATCTTTTATCTCTACAAATCGGAGGTATGAAGCCCTGAAAGTGAATGATCTTCAGAAATTCAGTTTTTCCCATATTAGTTTAAGTTAAATAAACAGTTCTAATGAATGATTCTGTTGGTGCATTTCTGCATTCTCTCTGCCATTGTATGTAGTAGGCTATATTGATTTCCCTAGAATGAAGTTTTTCAGAATAGTACACCAGTGGCAGAACACCAGTTGATAGTGATTTTTTGAAAAGCGTACCATACACTTCTATGAACCGTTTCATCTGCTGCCCTGCAGATGCATCGTCCTTGCTGTTACCTTCACATGATGAACCCGCCCATAAGTCCCTCTGGCGGATGGACTTGAATTGATAGTCAGTTTGACCAATAGCAAGATGATGAGTTTGATTGAAAGCCAATATAAATAGTAATATAACATTTAAGGCGTGGGTCAAACTTTGACCAATAAGACATTTCGTTGGAACTGACAGACTCGTCTATTAGACGTAAAAAGAGGAGGGGTTAAATTCTCTACCCAATGAGCACGGTTGAAATGTTTACGTCATCGATGAACTGACCAATACCGCATCTCTTATGAGGTTGCTAGGAGACCAGCTCTATGCATGTTACCGAGGCGGAAAGGAAGAATGTAGGACTACCGAAGGGAATATTTGAAGTACAACTAACATAACGGGCACATTGTGAATGGAACTTAAAAATTAGCGAAGCGACACTCCTGTAAAATGGTGAAGTTAAGAGCAAAATGCATTCTAGTTGGTAAGATCTTTCGAGCTGAGCTAACTGTAGGGAAGGGGTGCTTCATCGGTATTCATACTCTTCCGTTGTCAGCCTTCTAGCTAGGAAGCTAACCAGAGTTAGCTGTTTCTGGTAGCTCGATTGGAAGAAAATCAAGTTGGCTAGATTTTAACGATTTATCCTAGTAAATTATGATGTTTTATCACGAACACACGAGAAAACGGGTTACAGTGCCCCCACGAAATAAACTGGTCATTGTAGTTATCACTACGTTTGTTGTCACATGCTAATACATTGCAATCTAGTCTAATGGTAATGTTAACTAGGTAGTCATAGCCACCGTATCGACCGCCCTATTTAACTATTTAGCTACTCTTGTCAAAGTTGTAAAGTTGTCATTTGCCACGTCGTGCAGTCAAATGAACAAGATGACTAGCTAGCGACAAATTAAGCAAATGTGGAGTGGACACGACAGATAAAACTAGAGTCTGCTTCATTCTCTTTGATGCTGACTGCACTTTAGCGAGCAATTTAGCATGTTATCTGATTATCTACACAAATCACAAGACTTCAAATAGCTAACAAAACTAAAAACGCAAATGCATTAATATGCCCACACATAGCTAGTTTTAAGCTAGTCGTGACTTTGATCTTTCGTTACAAATATTTTGCTCCTAATTTGAATTATTTAACGCATTGACTGAGATTCAACTGATGGATCAGACTAACTGTCAAATAATTTTTCGCGGAGACAGAGGTAATGGTTGTTGCTGCTTGTTTTAGCATCATTCAGTAACTATCAGTCAGTCTCCTTGACACTGTCGATGTGTGTTTGTTTAGGTGACGCTTCAGTGGGTAAGAGTGCCCTGTCTCAGATGTTCCGCAGCGATGGCGGGCACTTCCAGAAGAACTACAGCATGGTGAGGACCCTGCGTTTTTTTGTTACAAATGCGCGTACACATTCTACATTTGGATGTATCGGCGTTGCTGGTAACGCATATATTTCCCTAGATTCCTTTGTATTTTCTTCGTTTGCACTCTTACCAACTGAAGCGGCACCTTGAAAGTAACTCCAGATAAAAATGGAAAACTTTCAGATGGAGAATTGCTGACGGTAATGCAGAGGACACGCCCACGAAACATCTCCCGTGAAGGATTAGCCTAATGTTGCGGAGTGAGCCTGTTCAAGAGACGCAATCTTTGAAACGTAATGTAATAATAAGTCCATTTATTTGAACTATGGGCAATAAAATAATCATATCCTGACATTGTTTGTAGAAACCAAAAAAAAAGAGCTTCACTAATCAAGGACTAATTACTGTCTGGCGAAGTATCCACTAGTCAGCTTAGGCGTTGTTGTCTTTCCTGTTACTAATGTACTCCTTGTTGTTGGAATTCCTTTCTAGCTCGCAAAAGTCATATTCATGTTTTATTATCCCACATTTTTATCACGTATAAAATTCTTGTATTGTTTTCTTCTTCTACCGAGGAGTACTAATCATCACATAGGCGCTTCTGTTGTGACCTTTACTAGTGAATGGTTGACGATACAGTAGGCGTCTCACAGTGCTCCTGGGAATTAAAGTTTGAAGTCATAATACAAATGCAGTGTACTCTTTATCATAATGATTTGGAAGGTGGTGTGCATGTACTTTAGGTCAAGTATGAACGTGTGTTTTTTTATTATGTTAAATACATTTGTTCTTTTTTCTTTCTTGCTTTATGAAGTACTTTATGAACCTGATGGTACCTTGTTTTACCAGCTGCATAATAATAATAATAATAATAATAATAGGCCCACACCTCAGGCTTAAGGGGTAAATTAGGAACGCAGCCTGTCAGTGACCCCCTCATCTCTAGGTCACGGGTGATGGAGAAACTCTGAAACATGATAACCTGCCTGGAGTTCATTGGATCCCATATGAAAAAAATAGCATACTAAGCATACTTAACATAAGCTTTATGTATACTTCATGTATTCTTAAGTATGAAATAGCGTAGTTGGAGTACACTTCAGCATACTATTTCTTCACATGGAATAACAGGACACGTGGCAGATGCGTAGCAAAACGGGAGGCTTTTCTGCCTCATCGGGCGGGCCTGTGGCTTCGCCTGCGTCAGCGCGACAGGGCCGAGGAAGGGACACAGACGTCAGTAACGAATGCGCCGGGCGAGGCGACCGAGCGGCGTGCTCACGGGGCGCCTAACGAGCAGGGCGCACGCCGCGCGGGGAACGCGGCGAGGCGCGCAGCGGCGACGCCCGCTGTAGCAAAGCGCTACGCTAACGTGACGCCATTATGGATTTCCAGGGATAACGCACGGTGGAGCTTAAATACTTGTTTCAAGTTTATTGCAAAAAAAAACAAAAAATACATTGCATCGTCAGTGATTAAGACTTCCCTTTGAGGTATTTACGGTCTTTTAAAAACAAAAAATTTGCCTCGCTTGAAGTTCTGATGTACAGTGTAACTTGGGACGGCAGGTGCCTTTTTAATGAAGCCGCTTAAGACCGCAGACGCACTGGGGTGTCGTCTGACCTAAAGCAATCAGAAAGCCTTCCCCGGCGAGCGTCCCGTAGGTGTACCAGTACAGTGCCCTGACAGGGAGAGCGGCGGGGTTGCGTTCGTTTTTTTACATGTACTCTTCCCAGACTGCAGGAGCGGAGCTGGTGGTGAAGTCTGTCAGCATCCCCGACAGCGGTGACAGTGTGGTGAGTCCTCGCTCCGCCGTTTCGCTCGCTCCGATTGGCCGTTTGTGTGGAGCGGCTTGTTTACCCGCGCGATCCCCAGAGGGTTAGCGCGGCGGCCGCCTGTGCGCCGTCCTGCACCCGGTCACCATTCCGCTCACGTCTCTGTCCAGGAGCTCTTCATCGTGGACTCGGGCGGGAAGGAGACCTTTGTGGAGGCGTGTGAGAAGCTGGTAAGAGTGTTTCTGTGAAACCCCCCCCCCCCCCCCCCCCCCGCTGTGCACTTTCAGAATCCAGCTGCATGTCCTGGTTCTTTGGGCAAAAGCTGCCCGCGCTTCAAGCTTTCAAGTTGAACCGCAGAATGTCTGAATTCAGCGTTCAGTCCTGTTGATTTGCTGTTGTGTTCTGTGCTTCTCAGAATCCAAAAAGCAAAATGGAAAATTTGCCGTTATGAAATCGAGTGCTTATTACATGTACGGAGATTATCGCCATTGGATCTCAAATTTTAGGTTGCTTTGATCATATTTGCCAGTCCCAAACAGCCTTATTTCACCTGTCCCAAAATACAACCTGCTGTCTTGTTCGTCTGCTTCTTTAATGAACTCTTTTATTGGATTTTCCTTCTTTGTCATAACAGCGCAGATGAAAGTAAATGATACATAAAAAAGTCCCGACAGTAGTTCACACTGTCTAGACATGTCAGAGGTGTCTCTCGATTGTTGGGAGTTAATAAAACAATGAACCGTTTATATTACTTGTGAGAATGCAAGAACTGAGAAACAGAGAAGAGGAAAAGAAAGATTGAAAGGAGATATTTGCAATATACCGTCAAATAAGCTTGGGTAGTGAAGCTAGGATGGTATCAGAAGGCTACTTCAGTAGGGTTATGTGCTGTATACAGAGGCCATGTTCCTGGATGGTAAGCAAGTTGAGCCTTTGGCTGTTGAAGGTATTCCACATACATTCGAAGTGATGAGTTTTTACTGAAGTAACCGCGTGCTGCGTCTTAAAAAGCTAGCCAGCCGGAACGGTAGCTGACGCTCTCAGAAGCACTGGAGGACAGCTGTGATTTTACAGTGCTTATTTGCATTTGGCTCCGTGAGAGGCTGTCACTGAAGAAGCTGTCGTCACGCAGAATGCGGATGGATAGTGATCGTGTCCCGTTTTTGCTCATGAAGTATGCGGCAGCGCTTTGTACTCTGCGTTAATAAATAACCACTTCAGAGAGGTGCTGTAGCTGTTTGATGTGATTTCTTTGTACTCACTGTTGTAATAATTTTACATATTTCCTTATTGGGCCTTTGGCACGTAGAAAGTTCCTGCATATTTGTATTTTGATTGCTATTTAACTCCGTTGGATATGAATAATGAATGAGAACGATCTCTCCATTTGTCCTTGCCTGGGCTGGTACATTTCCTACTGACTTTCCTGCATTCTTTAATGAGACTGTAAACAAGCGTTTAGACACTTCCAGCCTTTCTGTTTGTGTGTCTGAAATTGTTTCTGTCTAGCTGTGCTGTGAAAGTGTGTGTGTGTTTGTGTGTGCATCCATGCATGCATGCGTGTGCATATGTGTGTATGTGAGGAAGTGATAGCATGTGTGCATACATGTGTATGTGAGGAAGTGATGGCATGTGTGCATACGTGTGTGTGTGAGGAAGTGATGGCATGTGTGCATACATGTGTATGTGAGGAAGTGATGGCATGTGTGCATACGTGTGTATGTGAGGAAGTGATGGCATGTGTGCATACCTGTGTGTGTGAGGAAGTGATGGCATGTGTGCATACGTGTGTATGTGAGGAAGTGATGGCATGTGTGCATACGTGTGTGTGTGAGGAAGTGATGGCATGTGTGCATACGTGTGTGTGTGAGGAAGTGATGGCATGTGTGCATACGTGTGTATGTGAGGAAGTGATGGCATGTGTGCATACGTGTGTGTGTGAGGAAGTGATGGCATGTGTGCATACATGTGTATGTGAGGAAGTGATGGCATATGTGCATACGTGTGTATGTGAGGAAGTGATGGCATGTGTGCATACGTGTGTGTGTGTCAGTAAGTGATGCTGTATTTTCTCTTCCCCAGTGGGGGCAGCCCTCGGTGCTGTGCCTGGTGTTTGATGTGAGCAGCGAGGCTTCCTTCAGGAACTGTGGGCAGTGGCTGGAGAGGGTACGGGCTCACTGCCAGGGCCTGCAGGTGCCAGGTGAGACTGCACACTGGGTAGCGGGGCCGGGCCGGGCCTGGTTCCTGTACGGGGCAGGGCTAACGCTGCTCTGTGTGTGTGTGTGTGTGTGTGTGTGTGTGTGTGTGTGTGTGTGTGTGTGTGTGTGTTCCGTGCTACGCAGGGGTTCTGGTCGGCAACAAGTCGGACCTGTCATCCCGGCGGGAGGTGGAGACGGCGGTGGCCCAGGAGTGGGCCCGAAGCCAGGGGCTGGAGTACCACGAGACCTCCGCTGTGAGTCCACATGTTCCCCTCTCACGATCCCTGACAGGGCCCTGTGCTCCAGCAGCACAGCATCGCTCTGTTCGCTCTCTAATACGCATGCTACAGCTCCAGAGCCGTCGGCTATGGAAAAGTCATTTAATGCGCGGGGAATACAGTCAAACATTACTGACGCTACAAAGCACAGCCTTGTATGTGATATTTCGGGTGTCCTATATTTGAATTGCATTGTATGTGTTGTGGTTCATGCAGTAGCCCATTAAGGAGTTGTGTGTGTGTGTGTGTGTGTGTGTGTGTGTGTGTGTGTGTATGTATATGTGTACATGTACTGTATGTGTGTTGTGTTGCATTGCAGAAGGAGATGGAGAACTGTGAGGCTCCTTTCCTCAGTCTGGCCCGGGCCTTCTATGCCCTCTATCAGGACAGGATCCAAACCATCCAGACTCTGGCGTAGAAGCACCTGACCTCCTGAACTGCAGGGGGCGCTGTGGTCCCTGCTACAGGAATCCACTGCTCACGCCCCTCCTGACCATTGACGCTATTGTTGATCAAAAAGATCATGTCTGAAATTATATATCAGATTTCCCCTACTGTTGGGATCAAGCTAGAATTTCCATGAAGAGGAACTTTGCTTTAGCCCCTCCCCCTGATGTACACCCATGTCAAGCCATCTCAGTTTCAACATTGCAGTTCTTCCTTTAAAGAGCTGGTGTTATATCCATCCGCCAGCAGGGGGTGCTAGTCGCCCCATTGCCCATGCAATTCTTTTGTTTCCAGGTAATGGACAGCACCTGTATAGAGCCTATTTAAGAAGCTCTGGTTGGCTTCATTCTGTCTCTCCCTCACACCTGGAAATAAAAGAACGAGTTAGTTTGCTGTTGGCTGTTTTGCTGTAGCTGTCATTGTTATTATTCTTTTTGGTTATGTAATGTATTTACAGGGGGCTGGGGGAGGATGTAGGAGGTGGCTGGGTTCTGTGGGGAGACCGACTATGGGCACTCTGCTCAGTAAACACACTAGAAAAAGACATTATAAAAACACTAAATACTATAAAAAACTGGCGAAAAAAAGACTGATGTTCCATTTCGTGCTGAACGAGACCGGGTCTGTAAGGCCGGGTTTCCGTTTCGGAAGGAACGGCTTTCCCTCTGTGGTCTTCGCCGTTGCAGGCTGGAACAGATGCACACAGATGGTCCTTCCTCCTCCTCCTCCTCCTCCTCCTCCTCTTGCCTGTGCTGCCAGAGGGCACATTGTCACTGGTTCACTCCACTCCTCGAAGCTTACTGAAGAGGGTCCTGCTCTGCCTTAGACGTTGTGTGGGTGGCTTCTGATTGCGTGCGCTTGATGATCTTTACTGTATCATTTTCTTTCCTTCCCCTCCATGAAAATGCTCTTGATTTTTCTGTGTACCAGCAGCTAGCTCCTTTTTTAAAAATAAACACTGCGTATATTTATACACTGATTGCCTTGTTATTTTAATTGCTGTTATTTTTGTGTGTGTTTTAAACATTGGGAAAGGCTGAGGTCTCCATCTTTTTACATCACTGTCCCCCCGCACTGAGGCTATATACGATATATAATTTATTCTCTGCCATTTCCTGCAGTATGTTAAGCATTTTAGCGTTTAAGTTAAAATTATGGGTTAATTATAGTTTCACCCACTGAAATGCTTTAAATATAAAACGTAAAAACGTTTATATGCTGGTAAATCACAGTGTCGTGAAAAAGGATTTTCCCACTTCCTGATTTCCTCTATTATTGCATATTTGTCATGCTGAATGGTTTCAGATCTTTAGACAAAATCTAATATTAGACAAAGGGAAACACAATTTATTGTTACTTCATTTAATTAAAAAAGTTATCAACATCCCATATCACCCATTTGAAAAAGCAATTGCCTCCTTAGTTATTCAGTTATTCAACTAATTAACCAAATTTAATTGATAATTAGATTAAGCTTATTGAACACAGGTCAGCTTGTTTGCAGACAACCCTGTTGAATCTAAGCTTCTACTTCAGAGTGAAGTAGTCCCCACAAAGTTTCTACACAGACACTATGCCAGTGATCTCAAATTTGTTGCCATGGAGGGCCGTGTGTATGCAGGTTTTCATTCCATCCAATTAATGCTGCCTTAATTGAGTCCAATTACTCATTTATCCATATGCATTTAACTGCATTGAAACACAGAATATAAGCAAGTTTTTATTTAGACAATGCAGGTCACCATCGACGTCAGGTCACCATTATGTCCAAACCTGCATCCCTAATTCAGCAAATAATTGAACTAATTATATAATCAAGATCTGAGGCTGGAATAAAAACCAGCATACACACGGCCTTCCATGGCACTGAGTTTGAGACCACTGCACTGTGCCTTTATCAAAGGAAATTCCAGAAGAGATGAGGAAAAAATGGTAATGTTTCAGAACTGCTGGCCTCTTAAGTGTTCATGACTTCACAATGAGAAAGAGACCGGGCAGAAATAAGATTCACGGAGAGTAGCAAGGCGAAAAACCAGTGCTAATCAAGAGAAACATCACCACTCATCTCACATTTGAAAAATAAAAAGCACCTGGATGCATCCCAAGCCTTTTGGGATAATGTTCTGTAGACAGATGAGTCAAAAGTAGAACTTTTTGGACAACATGGGTCCCATTATGTCTGGCGTAAAGCAAATACAGCATTTCACAGTAAAAACATAGCAACAGTCAAGCATGGTGGTGGTAGTGTGATGGTGCGGGGATGCCTTGGGAGCTGGACACCTTGCCATAAATGAAGAAACCACTAATACTGCTCTGTACCAGAAGATTCTGAGGGTGAAGGTGCGGTCATCTGTCTGTGAAGCTGAAGTGTTATTGAGTTATGCGGGAAGACAGTAATCCAAAACACACTGAATGGCTGAAAAGAAATAGGAATTAAAGTTTAGGGAATTTTCCTGCCATGGTTTGGGTCCACTTGTCCCCTTAGAGGGACGGGTCACTGCAAATAATAATTATTGTGATCACCATTATCTTGTGATGAAACATTTCTATCCTAATGGACGTGATCTCTTCCAGGATGACAATTCACCCATCCACAGGGCATGATGGATCATTGAATTGTTTGTTGAGTATGAAAATTATATGAATCATATGCTATGGCCTTCGCAGACGCCAGATCTCTTGACTGAAAACCTATGGGAGATTTTGGACCGACGTGTTAGACAGTGCTCTCCACCACCATAATCAAAACACAGAATGAGGAAATATGTTTTGGAAGAACAAGTCCAGAGACTTTTAGAATCTATACCACAAGGCACATTAAAGCTGTTTTGGTAGCTCATGGTGGCCCAACACCTTACTAAGACACTTTATTCAGTTTTTTTTTTCATTTGTTATCCATCTGTATATATACTATTAAGAAATAATGTCTTTACCAAGACCTTTATATTGTATCGCCTTCCTACATAAAACTCCAGTAGCAACTCAAGCTGGTTATAAAATGTTACAGCTGCAAGCATAATTTCTGTTCATTTCAAATGTGCTCATAACAACCGCTAATTAATGTTTTAATGACTCCCTTGCAATCAAATCAGGTCAAAGCCCTGTCCTTATTAGCCTTTCATGGGTAACAAGGACAGTTATTCCATATTAAGATCTCATTTCAAAATGATCTTTTAATCTGGAAACATTTGAAGCGTGTTTATATCATGCAATCATGTGATCAGAGAAAAACACGGATATTACTGATTTTTTTCAAATTACTTTCTTAATTAGAGTGACTTAGTCCAGGACATCAGTGTAATATGAAAACATAATAATAATAATAACCTTAGCAACTAATCGCAACTAATATTATGATTAATATTCCAAGTAAAATTAGGTCAAAATCGTATTCTTTTCCAGAGAGTTTGGACATACACCCTACCGTTGTGTTTTGGTCCATCTCCTGATTTTTATTTATTCCATTATTTGCTTCACCAACTAGCTGGAGATAATAAAACAAGCTGAAAGGTTGTGAATTCATGGATCCATCATTAAAATGTTATTGCTTAACATGCATTTAATTTCTTTAGAAATATGTAGTCAGGGATGAACTAAGGGTACTGTGTGCCTGTACCTCAATTTTTAAGGGGCCCTTGAGACTCAAGATCGAAATAGACAGCTAATGAGTGATATATTTGAACGTTTCAACAGTTTTCAACAGTTCAAGTGTCTTGTCCTTCAAAAAATGATGTATGTGTGCGCAGCTCAGCATAAAACAACAACAACGACAAAAAATTATGAAGTGAACACTGCAGTAGAAAAAAAGGCAATATTTCAGCATGAATTTAGACAGCTTTGTTGAAATGTTGGATAGGCACAATAACCTCTTGGCAAAGTGCTTCATTCCTTGTACATAGTGAAAAGGAAACACCATAAAACACTGTGAATATAATAAGGCATAAAACAAAGTAAGTGAAGGAGGTAAATAACAGCAGCAAATGAAATGGGTCAATATCAACAATTACAATTTTGGCGCTTGATAGAAAGTACATTCTGTCTTTCAATCATTGCTGATTTTAGAAAGATGTAAAATCAGCAATTGACTGGTAATGCATTATAATTTTCAAGAAAATTGAAACAGATTTTTCCGCAGGTTTTAGCTGGTCTGGCTAGCTGGTTTAATTGTGTTGTCCTGCGTTGGGTAAGTTTGTCCACCTGCTGGGTCGTTTTCACAGACAATTGGTGAAAATGTCTGCCATGACTACAATTGAGGAGGTAAGTATTACACACAGCATGGTTCAGTAATGGGCTATTAGATTAGGTATCTATCTTAGATAAGGCACTTATCTTCCCCGCTAATATGCTATTTCATTTGGTGGTCACAGGTATGTCACTGTGCTTGGACATTATTGTAAACCTACCTGTTATTAAGACTTCAGTAATCATTTCTGTATCAATCGAACATCCTACATTGAACCTTTAAGTATTGGGTGGTGAAACCTGATCATTCACATGGCCTACCTGTTAAGGTAACTTAGACTATGAGAGTGACTTCAAGAGACTACTGTCACAGATGGCTTTCTGGGAGGTGATTCTACGGAATCATTTTCATCTATACCCCCACCCATAGTTCAAACTCATTCTTACATTCCTATCACATCTGGACCAGCTGCTATTGCTAGATTTATAGCTTTTAAATTAAAGTGATCTAATAATATTTAATATTTAATGCCCATTCTTTCAAAATGTCTGTGATTTTAGTGCAATACTGTAGGTATAAGCTGAGGAAAAGAGGTAATATTTTTTTAGACAGCAGTTATACTAGATTTTCTGGTATCAGTGACAAATCAATGCATTTGCACAGCATATTATATTCTTAGCTTTAAGCCAGTACTTTAGTGATCATATGAGGTGATTCTTTCAGATATTCACTCATAATGGGATCCTGCGTGAAATGGATCCCACAGACATTTCATAAAGAAGAAAATATAAATGTATGCTGTCAGCATCTGTATGAGGCCACACATGATCAAGTTCTCCTAAAAACCTTTATACCCAAAAAACTGTCACCATGTTGTGAGGAGACTCTTGCTTTATTTTAAAGCAAGAGTCAAACTAAAAAAAAAAAAAAGAAAAAATTAAATTGCTTGCAATTTGTTTTTCTAGCATATCTGGTCTATTCTGTGACACATATTCTTCTAAACATATTATATGAAAAATATTGTTGAGCGATGCGTGCATGTGTGTGTGTGTGTGTGTGTGTGCACTTGTACATGTGTGCGTGTGTTCCTAGAGGTGATGGTTTTCTGGGTAAGCCAGTCAAACCGATGACATCAGCACTGGCCTGACCACCTCTTGGCCCCCTCACCCCCAGCCCAAGTCTGCCTCTGTACCTCTACAAATGGAACATTCTGGACACACCACTGCAGGGGCTGATTAAGAAATTAATAGCAGAGATTGAATGGCAGAGGTTGAAGCAAAAACAGACATGAGCATTTGTCATCCTGGATCTGCTGGACATGTGTGCTCAGAGATCATTCTAGCTTAGTCCATTGCCCCTGGCAACCAGCTCCACCCAGACCACACACACACACACGCACACACGCACCATCTTCAAACTGATTTATTTTCGAGTAGGAGGCTGATATACGAGGCTGTTTATCCTGATCCTCTCAGGAATAGCTTGGCGTGACTGCAGGACTCATGTTTTCATCTCTCTCTTCTACACCGCGCGGCAGATCCACTCAGTGACATATGACGCAATACATCAGTAATGTAATCACATATTTGGTCCACAGGCAGTACCTCTTTAAAATTAAAAGTGCTATTAGTCTGCATTGTGGTTTTGTGAAGCAGACTGATGCGGATGGCATCCAGTGAGCCGTGACAAAGCCTGCCGGACTGCAGCTCCTGCTCACTGCCATGCGCCCATTAGTATTCTGCTCCCGCACCCAGAACCAACGGTCTTCCTCAACACCAAGTGCAGGGGGGCCTGCGGCCTGCAGTGCCGCGTTCTGCCACCAGAGGGAGGGAGAGCGTAATACATTTCTCTGACTGACATAGATGGAGATACAGTAGTCTCGCTTTCCTCCATCACAGCAATTAAAACCTCTGCTCTCAAAAGGCTGCTTGTCCTGTTTTTTAAACATGTCACATGAAGGAAACCTGTTGTGCTCCTTGCGATTCGGTCTTGTTGCAATGTGACTTGTTTTCAGGCTTTGTGCAATTCTGTTGAGAAAATACACATGGTGGATGGTACAAGGTGATGAGTGAGGCTTCAGAATAAAACAGAGGAAACAGATCTAACATTATTGCCCCTTTTATTTTCTAAAACTTATAAAACAGATGTAACAACATTGGCCCGTTTATTTCATAAAACAGATGAAACATGATTCCCCTCTTTTATTTGAAAAGCAAGCAGTACAACACTTCATTCACTAGTGTAGCCAGCAATCTATAGACACATCTCGTTCTGAACCCAGGACACTAAATTTTTCCTTCTAGGTCAGAGATAAAGGTTGTTTGTGGATTTTGTCGGCTTTGCCACTGATCATCATCTATACTGACACATTTCTTGAAATATGTAGAACACCTTCTCTAGTATTACAGGACAGTAAATGTACCATTAAAATGCTAGATGGTGATTCAAATGCTCAATAAAGTGAATGTCTCACATAAAAGATGTGAATTTCACAGTGCTACATTTTCAAATTTCCCTGCTATATTGGAGATGGCATCATTTGTTTTGTTTAGACAACAATAAGTACAGCAATATAGTTGTGCACAATAAACACAATTTTAGAGAAAGCTTTTGAATATTCTCTGTATTAACTAGTTTATAATTAAATCTGCACCAAAGATCTTCCCAGAGATCCTCCTAGGTGATGCGTCCACCGAAAACAGGGGTGTCAAACTCCAGTCCTGGAGGTCGCAGAGCCTGCAAGTATTTATACTACCCTTTCAATCAGCAGCCAATTAAAGCCTGCGAACCATGGTGTGTGGACTCTTCTGCCAATCAATGACTTAAAGGAATCACTGGTGCTGAAACACACCGAAAACCAGCAGACACTGCGGCACTCCAGGACTGGATTCTGACACCTGAGAACTAAAGCAATAATTCCTGCCGCTGTTGGGTCTCGTGGTCTGGAATCAAATCCAGGCTATGCCAGTGCTCACTATAGCTTGGATTCCAGCAAAGTGACTTCTATGGGGAGAAGGTATCGGTCACCAGTGTACTCCTTGCCTTACTCAATAACCAGCCAAATGAGATCTACCTGTACTAACTGGAGGTACAGACTTCCTGGTGAAACACAGCCATCGGACTGCTGAGTGAAAGGAAATAAATACTGGTAGCAGGCCTTCAGGAGGACACACACACTACCATTTGGAGGCCCCACACATAACCTTTCGGGGGACCCATACACTACATTTCGGAAGACACACACACTACGTTTTGGAGGACCCACACACCCCCTTTTGGAGTACCCACACACTACCTGTTGGAGGACACACACACTACCTTTTGGAGGACCCACGCACTACTTTTTGGAGGACCCACACACTACGTTTTGGAGGACCCACGCACTACCTTTTGGAAGACCCACACACTACCTGTTGAAGGACCCACACACTACCTTTTGGAGGACCCACGCACTACCTTTTGGAAGACCCACACACTACCTGTTGAAGGACTCACACACTACTTTTTGGAGGACTAGCATGCACTGTCCCCGGCTGACAGAGGATGCTTTAGCAATACTATCCTGCATTTGAAACCAGCAGAATGAATAAACAGAGGGAAAACAGTCATTTTAAGACACAAAGCCAGCCGCTGGCATAAACATGCCGTCTATGCAGTCATTTAGGGCCACAACCATCCCTAGAAAGCACAATTCAAGCTTATTTTTATTTTGTATTTTTTTAATGTTAAAGCACTTTGGGGGACACAACAACATCCTGGTTTAAATCCACAGAAACCCTAAGGCTGGCTCTTGTCTTCACAGAGAACTATTGTTATTATTTTTATTTTTTACCAAACATCACATCTTTATGATGTTTGTTATGTGGTGGATGTGGTTTGTTAAAACAGTCACCATCATTCATTTTCTAACCCAGTTTGGACACATCAACCATGAGCGAACACCTAATCTGATACAGAGAAATCATGGTTTCACAGGGGACACATCAAGCTACAGCTGTTTGCTTTTTTGTCCTTAACTTGAACCATAATTTGACCTGCCCTCACTTACCATGAATAACTCCACAGTGATTATTTCATTTAAACGTGACGTATGAACAATTTCATCATCTAACGTCTGAACTGTGGAGTAACATTCAGTTTTGCGTTACCATCACCAGCAGATATAGAACTTGGTAGTAAAGGCATCGCAATCTGATGTTCCCGCTAAAATATGTACCTCAACAGTACGTCAACATAATTCGTCAATATCTGGCATGGAAATGAAAGCATAGCAGATTACAAGTCAAGCTTTGTGGAACAGGCAAAAAAAAAAAAAAAAAAAAAAAAAAAAGCATCATTCTCGTGTAAATTGAGTTGCCCACTTATGAAAATCGTAACGCCGCCATTAGCACTTAGCTCCATAGAATATAATGTCTCCGGAGAGGAGTTAAGACCCGCGTTGCAGTCACTGTTTTGTCGAGCTCTTAAGGATCGGGTGTTTATTTTGGGTCTGTTCTCGGCGCCGTGGAAGTACTTACTGTTCCGCAGCCCCGAACTCGCTCTGACCCAAAAAACACAGGTGAGCGCCGTCTGCAGCTGTTTCCTGGGGAAACAAACACATCATTAGCACAGATCACTCATTAACGCTCAACTCTTTCCTTCTTTTTCTCTTTTTCTTCTTTCCCCCTTTACCAACACTTGTTTTTTTTATTTATTATTTATTGCTGTATATTCTACACAACACAGAACAAACTCCAATCATCAGGGGGGCCCTCAGGTAAAAAAAAAATGGGAGGGAGGGTACCCAAAATAAAGAAAATAGAAATTTACACTTATGTAATGATTCTTAGCAACAGCACTTAAAGAGACTCATCTCATCAATGGTGCTCTATTTATGAAAACTAGCAGGCCAGTTAAAGTGAAACAGAGGCTTTTTAAAGTGAAACATAGTTTGTTGAGCGTAGAGGTGGGTTCATTTCTTAAAATTGCACCAACTGAGGCTAACTTAACATTTATATATCTCAGCCTCAGAATTAAAACATTGGGGGGGGGGGCATTGGGGACTGGCTCACTTGTGCTAACTAAAGCCTCCAATCGAATATGGGCTCTGCGGCGAGGATGCGGATAATGCTAAGGGCTGTCTAAAGCCACATAGTCATTTCTTTTTTTTCATGCCATTTTCTCCCCAATTTAGTCGTTATGCCAATTCCCCGTGTGTATCACGGTCCTGGTCGATGCGCTATCCTCTGTTGGACTGGGGAGGGTGTAGACTACCACATGCCTCCTCCGATACATGCCTTCTCTGATACATGTGCCCCGACCAACCAGTAGGAGTCGCTAATACAATGATCAGGACTCATACCCTCACCGGCTTTCCACCCGTGAACACTGCTAACTGTGTTCGTAGGAACATCTGACCAAGCCGGAAGTTCCGCTGCCGGGGAGTGCTTATACCTCTACACTACCCGGACGGCCCCGCCACATAGTCATTTCTGTACCTCTTTCACACGATTGGTGCTCTTACCTTACTGAAGGGAACACACTGTGCCGTCCATAGGGCCCACACCGTGGCCCGTACCTCTGAGCTCCCCGCAGATGATCAGGGGCGCGTTTGCAGCGGCAGTCCTCTCTGGCCCGTGGTTAAACGCCCACGAAGCGTGGCCACATGGCGCAGGGACCCTGCAGACCCACGCAGAGCCACGCAGACCCACGCAGACCCACGCAGACCCACGCAGAGCCACGCAGAGCCACGCAGAGCCACGCAGTCAGGCGCTCTCGCCCGCGCGGCTAAGACGACTCCCATCACACCCGCCCGCCCGCTCGTTCAGTTCGTCTCCCGCACCCTGACCGGCGGAGCGGAGCGGGGCGAGAGACGAGGAGAAAAATAAGAACGGAACAGAGAAAGAGAGGAGGGCGAGCAATGAAGAACAGAGAGCAGGGACCGAGAGTGACAGAGAAGGATGAAGAAGCCTGGGATGAGTGGTGCACCAAAGGGGGGGGGGGGGTGGGGGGGGGTGGGGGGACTGAGTGACACACGGATTCACCCAGAGGACATGCGCAGCAGGGGAACACGAGGGACACGCAGCATCTCAGCAGAGACGGAGGGGGACACAGAGAACGTGTGTGGAAAAGAAACAGATGCAGGCTGAGCACGGACAGGGATAAATACACAGGGATAAATAAAAAGCCACAAAAAGGCACACACAGTTTGTCAGATGGTTTCCTATTCACAACTTGCTGATATTTGTTCCCTTGAAGAAGATACAGTATTTCAGCCCATGCAAAAACTCACTCTGATATTTATAATCATTTAAGCTGTTTAAGTGCATCATTAATTCAGCAAATTATGTACAAAATCATTTCTGTGGATTCCTTGTATTTTCATTTTGCACTAAATTTCCTAAAAGATTGTAGAAAAGCATGCAAAGTATACTATTTCTAAATACAGGTTTTTATTCATGAGGGTTTACAAACAGACGGGTATTTGAGCAGAATGAAGTTTTCTATACGAAGGACAAGTTCCAATTCCAAGGGGTAAAATAGCCCGCCTAGTGTAAATGAATGCAGTGTATCGAGTGCAAAGCTAATCATAACTCCATCAGTGTTGTGAATGAACTGAACCTGAGAGGGGCATTCCCTATAGGCCCTTCCTGACCCAATCTCAAAAGCACAGCAGAAGTATTACTGTTTGTCAAACTAGCCATGCATAGCCACAGTACTGTACAGATCCGGATTATTTGCAATGGGGGCACAAGCACACGCGAGCCATTCCTCATTGTGAATGCAGAGCAGGTATGGTGCTGACATGACAAATATCGCTCGACTGCCTGACGTCCCTTCTGGCGAAATCCTCGGAACCCACTCCTGAATGCCATTGATCTTCTCCCCGTGTGACATACTGAGTGCTCTACTGCTCCAGATGTGCACAGCTTTCAGCAGCGCACAGCTTTCAGCCTACACAGCTTTCAGCCAGCACACAGCTTTCAGCCTACACAGCTTTCAGCATGCACACAGCTTTCAGCCTGCACAGCTTTCAGCAGCGCACAGCTTTCAGCATGCACACAGCTTTCAGCCTGCACAGCTTTCAGCAAGCACACAGCTTTCAGCCTGCACAGCTTTCAGCCATCACGCAGCTTTCAGCCTACACAGCTTTCAGCCTGCACAGCTTTCAGCCATCACGCAGCTTTCAGACTACACAGCTTTCAGCCTGCACAGCTTTCAGCCTACACAGCTTTCAGCCAGCACACAGCTTTCATCCTACACAGCTTTCAGCCTGCACAGCTTTCAGCCTACACAGCTTTCAGCCTGCACAGCTTTCAGCAAGCACAGCTTTCAGCCTACACAGCTTTCAGCAAGCGCACAGCTTTCAGCCAGCGCACAGCTTTCAGCAAGCGCACAGCTTTTCAGTGGCACCTGCGGGAACCGCTATCACAGGGGAACATGCCTGGGGGGGACAGATTTCAAAGACGTACGGTGCAACCAATTGCAGTAAGTAACCGATGGAGTTTTAACTGGGAATCTCAGAAGCCTCAGCTATGTGAAACCAAGTTAGACACACGGACTGCAAATGAAAGCTTAAATGCAGACCTTTGGGGCAGCAGCTGTACGGTAAACACAAAAATGCATTTCACTACCTTCACGCCGGGCGGCCAGGTGAAATTCCCGGGCCCGGGACAAGATGTCTGTCTTTATCACTCAATAGTATTTACCACAAGTTCACAGATCTCTGCGTCCTCCTCCTCCAAGGCTCGGGATGATATACCTGGTTAGCCCTTAACCCCCCCACCCCCCACTCCCACCCCCTGCTCACCCCCCCCCCCACCCCCCCCCCCCACCCCCCCCCCCCCCCCACAACAGCAGCCCTGTCTTCACATTCCTGCTGTCTTCGCTTCAGCTCCTCCTGTTCGGACGCTAACCAAAAACGTTATTAGCTCACTGACACCCATGCTAATCCACATTACTCAAATACCTCCAGTGCGGAAACGAATTTCGATGAAACGCCACGCGTCGAAATCGTGACCTCGAGGCCGGAGCGCCGAAAATTTCCACAGAAAGACGCGTACCCCTGGAATGGCCAATGAGGGCTGCAGAGCCAAAGCCAGGGTAACCGAGGCGACCGAAAGGCGGGGCGATGCCGCTCTTCGCAGCGAAGTCCCGCTCATTTACTGACGCTTAAATTCATTTCCCTGAGCTTCTGCACCCCTGATTGACTGCACGACAGCAGAGGCACCGTTGGAATACCTGCCGAACGTTACTGGCAGCCCGGCCCCGGACATGTAGGCTCGGGGACCCGACCGTAACGTCCTGACGGCGCAGAATAATAAGACACAGAAGAGCTGCACGGTTGTTTTTGCTCCCTCTGGGGTTTCAATTTTATTATCTCCAGGACTTAATGCATCCAACTTTAGGACCATTTGGTTTTTGGCACCTTTAAAGATTTTTTTTTTTTGTTCATTTAAACAACAACGCAACTCAAAAAAATGAAAAAAGAAAGAGAATTACTAAGGCTGTGTGAAATTTAAAAATAATATACATACATACATACATACATATATAAATAAACCAGCATTTAAAAAAGGCCTTTTGTTTGCTGCAGTTTGATTTGTTTCACTCAAAGCAGAAAATGAAATCCCCACCCCCCTTTCCAAAAAAAAACCAAAAAAACAAACAAAATTACACACACAACAGTAACATTTAAAAAGTTTTGCGTTGTCACTTTCCCCCTTATTATAATTATTTTCTAAAACTTAAGTTTCTCAAGAGCAGATTCACTGTAATTTTAGCATGCATGTAAATTTCTTTATTTGTGAGTCAAATAGCTTCATTTCTTGTAGTAGCTCGTACTTGTCGATTTGTCGTCTTGGTTGTCTTTTTGCAAGTGTTGGTCTCTTATTCTGCGTCCTCTTCTTTTTCTCCCTGCTACCCTTTCTTTTTTCAGTGAAGCTCTCGCCCTTTCATTTAGCTTTTTTTAAATGTAGCTGGTGTCCATAGAAGGGCTAGATTTGGACTCACTCTCCTGTGACAACCAAAAAAGAAAGTGAACAGGGCCCCAGAAAAAGACGAGAAGGTTCTGTTAAAAGAATAGAATTTGTCTAACATTGACTTTACACATTTTTTTGTGTGTTTCTCAGCAGCTGTGATGGCAGAGTATCTGCATTTCCTCTTTTATAGTCCTTAAAGCAGTTAGTCAAGATGAGTCTTTTCACTTGTTTGCATTTCCACGATGACTTTGTTGGCTTGTTTTTGCGTCAGGAAGTCTGTCTGTCATTTATTAACTTATATATTTATATATAAAATCAATACATGTATTTATAAGAGTTTGCGGTTTGGGTTACTCCCTTTCAGACCCAAAGCTGCTGTGGTTCACAGTTTCAATGCAAAAAAAAAAAAAAAGAAAAATCAAATAAATCAGTAGATTTATAAATAAAAAGTGAGGTGAGGGGGCAGGGGGGAGGGAGGGAGAGCTTGCAGTCCCATCTGGACGGAGGAGAGAAGCGAAAAGTCAAAATCGAAATCAAAGTTACAAGCTGACCTTCCCTCCCTCCTCGTTGGCCCCCGCCCTCGTTACCCAGCCCTGCTCCAAACAGAAGATAACCCCGCTCTCAGGACTTCATTACCCACACTCCCGCTCGACCACTCCCATTTCACTTCAAATCTTTACAGACATTTTTTAAATTTGTTTAAATAACGGTAGATGGGGAAAATCATGCATTTTTCTTTTTTTAAACATTTTTCTTTTTTTTTCAACATGGAAACTCATATATCATTATATCTTTATAATGTGGGGCATCCTCCGTTCCCTTCTCTCAAACCCCCCCCCCCTCTCCTCATTCCCCTCCCCCCCACCCCTTTCCTCCGGGGGGGGGCAGCCTCATACAGGGGTGGTGCGACGATTGGCTGTGTTAGTGTGGGCGGAGTCCTTCAGGTCCTTCTGAATGCAGTTGTGGACCTGCAGGAAGTTGTGGTCCCTCTCGGAGTTGTAGGTGGCGGTGGGGGTGCCGGAGGACTTCAGCGGGTCCCGGGTGAGGGTGTACATGGAGATCTCGGTGGAGGGGAGGGTGTTGAAGCCCTTGAGGCCCACGGGCGAGGCGTCGCGGGAGTGCGAGGGCTCGGTGGACCGGGAGCTGGAGCGGGACCGCTGGCGGTAGCGGTAGCGGTAGCTGGGGATGCGCGTGATGGCCGAGCTCTGCAGGTAGTCGGGGGTCCGGGCGCCCACCCGCAGCTGCTTGTGCCGGTCGATGAACATGTGCACCGCCAGCACGCCCACCATCTCGGCGATGATGAAGGACAGCGCCCCGAAGTAGAAGCTCCAGCCGTACGAGTAGCTGTTCTTCTTGGAGTCGCTCTTGGAGGGGTCCCCCGCGTTGGCTGATATGTACACGATGATCCCTATGATGTTACTGAGGCCTGGGGAGGCAGGAAGTGACATGGGTCAGGACAGGAAGTGGCTTAGCTCAGAATCTCACAGAGTTAATGACACTTTTTCTGTTACAGGGATAATAAAATGGATATTATGGAAATCATCTTACAGGTAGAAACATTGAGGAACTCCATCAGTCATGGGGTACATACAGCAGAAATTACCCTAACAGTGATCTGTGGATAATTTCTGGCTCTAATTCTGGGATCACTGTGGGACTTATCAGGAAGTAGCCATAAAATATTCACCAATCACTGTTGTTGTATTGATCGTAACCAACATACCCATTGATTGGTAGAGCTCCTCTCTGTTTTCTGTGAGTATGGCTACCTGTACATCACAACTGTCTTATGCCAATTTTAAAATCCCTGTTCTGTTTCAAACAGTATGAAAAGCAGAGCAATATGGCAGATCAGAGATAAGAGTCTGAAGAGGCTCCACTAAACAGAAACACACTGGCCTGAATTCAACTGATTAAATTTCGACAAAAGTTTGACTCACAATTAAATTCAAGTGTTATTTCGTTTCCTTACAAACACAGTTTAATCAACTCGGGCAATCACCAAGATTAATCTGCGAAACAGCCAAAAGAAATAAAATGAAATAAGAAATAAAAAAAAGGTATCGCATGCATATGAGTCACCGTTAAGGACAAACAATGAATGAGTCCCTCACCCAGAGTTAAATTCGCTTTGGGAGGTTGAAACCAGCGCACACCAAGGCCTCCAAGAAAAATTCTGCTCAACTTAATAGAGTAGTGACAACTGACACTGAATCCAGCGATAATCAGATTACAGCAGCCTTTTCATGAATCGAAAGAGTAAGCAATAACAGTGCGCCAGGAAGCTTTGAATGATTTTGCTGCAGAATTACTGAAACAATGAAAGAGTAAATTGGAGATTTGGCCATTATGCTTTCATAAAAACTCATTACAACATGTCTAAATGGCCTCAGATAAAAAAAAAACACATGGGGATTATTTTAAATGGAGAGAAGGCTTTACTTAATGTTCAAACATTACAGCCCCTAAAATCGACTTTGCTTAGCCTATATTTTGTCTTTGTTTAGCCAATAATGAGGACAAATTCAATCTCTTTCCATTTTCTCTCTCTCACCCACTACCACAGACACACACACACACACACAGGCACACACAGGCACACACAAGCACACACATGCACACGCACTCACACACACACACACACACACTTACACACACTCACACACACACATACACACTGGTCAGTCAAACTTGTCAAATCTGTGATTTGGAATCTATGATGTTCGATCGTAGGGAAAGCATGTCAGGAACAATGTATTTTTAGAGTTCATTCCCAATGGATACTTAGCCTAGCAACGGGAGCATGGCAGAAATTGAGTCTCACACTTCCAAATGTTCCACGGAAGGATCCTATTTGCAGAGAGTGCTCAGCTGTGATGTGCTTGGGGGCACAGACTCTGCGATGCAGAAGGTGTATGGGTGTTCGCTGTGAGCATGAGCATGCCTGGCCGCAGTGATGTCATTATTCTGCTGCGGATGCTCACAGGGAGTTCTGTGCGAGGTCACAGTGTGCTTAGGGTCAGCACAGCATAATTTTCAGGGCTCTGCCTGAGGTCTGTCTCTTTATTTCATTCTCTCTCTCTCTTTCTCTCTCTGCAACAAATAATTAAATTATTACAATATGGTGAATAAAAAAAAGACGTTCATCATATTACAGCAAGTATTAACTAAATCTTACAAAGGAATTATATATATATATATATATATATATATATATATATATATATATAGCATTTTATCTCTGGAAAAGAAAGCAGAAAGCAGCTTCTTTCTTCACTCAGTAAAACTGGTCTTTGTCATAACAGAAATTGAAAAAATGTGGATGTACTGCTCTTTTCTCTCGTGCCTCTGCACCTCTTTTGCGCTCTCCCCCTCTCGTGTCTCTCTCTCTCCCCGACTGTCTCCAGTCTCTCTCATTTCCTCCCTCATTGCCTCTCACTATCTTCTGGCTCTAACCTGTATTGTTATCTCACTTGTTCTCGAGCATGCTCTCTCTCTCTCTCTCTCTCTCTCTCTCCCGCGCTTACGTCTCTGTCTCTCTCTCACCTGCTGACACGAAGAAGATCCCGGCGCTGAGGATGATGTTGTGGCGGGACTTGTAGAACTCGCTGGCGGCGATGCACAGCCCCCCCATGAAGAGCAGGATGACGCTGAGGATGGGGAAGATGCTGGAGGCCCGCACCGCGCCTGGACATGGGGAGACAGAAGGGGACACGCGGGGGGAGCGAATCACTTTTCAGCCTCTCTCTGCTCGGGGACGATGGCTTCTGAAGGGGGTGGGGGGGGGGGGGGGGGGGGGGTACAGCCTGGGTGAATCTTTTTCTGGACTGGGAGAGCATCTTTAAGAAGGCTCTCTCATGCACACACACACACACACACACACACACACACACACATTTACAAACCTAAACACAAACACATGCATGTATTTGGTGATTTGATTGAGGCTTTTAAATTCATAAAGGGGATCAACAAAATGAACTACAAGAGATTCTTCAGGTTGACTTCTGTTAGCAGAACGAGGGGACATAAATGGAAGTGAGCAAAAGGTAAATTCCATACAGGCATTAGCAAGAATTTTTCTCACGCAGAGCAGTCAATGTGTGGAACAGCCTGCCAGGTCACGTAGTAGAGGCAGAAACTCTGGGGATTTTCAAGACTAGGCTTGATACAATCTTAGATACTATCTAGTCTGTAGGTAATCAGAGCACTAATTTAGTCAGGAAAATGGCAAGCATTGTTAGGTTGAATGGCTTGTTCTCTTCATTGTATTATGTTATGTTAAATGTACACACACACCCACACACACACACACACATACACTTGCTCCATGTCTTCAGCCTCTCTTGGCTGTTTAACATGCACACTAAAACTTTCATCAAGCTGGTTAAAATTTCACCACATTGCCATATCTCCTCTGCTATATCAGCACTTTTCTTCTGAAAGTGCTGATGACAAGTGAGCAGGGGAACTTCCAGGAGGCTCTTCCAGAACACTCTGTACTGCCTGGTCCTGGATACAGTGCAACCAAACTACCAATAAGATCTCCCATATGGTCTTTCATTTATTCATATCTACTAATAATGCAGTGCCATGAAAAATGGTATTCGCACCCTTCCTTATTTCCTCTATCATTGCATATTTGTCCCATTGAATGGTTTCACATCCTTAGACAAAATGTAATATTAGACAAAGGGAACCTGAGTAAACACAAAACAAATTTCATTTTTTAAATTATTATTTCATTTATTTAATGAAAAAAGCTGTCAAACACCCATAACACCCATGTGAAAAAGAAATTCAGTTGATGGCTGAAGACCTTTTGCCATACTAATGAAGAAGGTCCCTCAAAACGACACCTGTCCAACAGATCAGAATCACTCCTCAGGAACCAAACAGAGATGCGAGGTTACAGCTGGCAAAGAAGTACCTAAAAGAGCCCACAGAAACCATGTGATCACTTCTATCAGAAAGATGGCAAGAGCAAAGTGTGGTGGCCGAAAGGAAATGCACAAGATCCAGAGTAGCCCACCCTCATCTGTGAACCATGGTGATGGGGGGGGGGGGGGGGGGGGGGGTGTTATGGTTTGGGCATGTATGTGTGCCACAGGTACTGGCTCACTTCAATGATGATGTAAATGCTGATAGCGGCAGCAGAATTCTGAAGTGTACAGAAGCATCTTATCTGCTCAAGTTCAAGCGAATACCTCTGAACTAATTGGACGGCACTTCATCCCACAGCAAGACAATGAACCCAAACATGCTGCTAAAGCAACAAAGGAATTTTTTAAAGCCAAACACTGGCAAAATCTTGACTGGCTTAGTCATTAAACTGATCCAATTGAACATGCGTTTCTTATGCTGAAGAGAAAACTAAAGCAACTAGCCCCCAAAGCAAGTAGGAGCTGAAGAAGGCCACAGTGTAGTCCTGGCAGAGCATCATCAGAGAAGATACTCAGCACCTGGTGATGTCTATGGGTCACAGACTTCAAACATTGCATGCTAAGGGTATGCAACAAAATACTCAACATGACTACTTTCATTTACATAACATTAACATGTCCCAAACATTGTGGTGTCCTGAAATGGGGGACTATGTATAAAATGTGCTGTAATTTCTACATGGAGCAACCTGTTTGATTAGGAATAAAAAATTGTGGAATACAGTGCCAAATAAAAAAACAACTAAACCTCTTTGTCCCAAGCATTATGGAGATTACTATACATGCAGTCTCTCCTCATATTTGCCAATAGGCTCTCCCACATAGTCTCTTTGCATACATGTCTATGACAGGAATTAATTTTAATTGCACAGTTGAGGTGCTTCTTCGCCACCAATCAGTGGTATCATACCAGATGACCTCCAAGGTGCATGCAGTCACACATGGTCACGTGCGTGTTGATCGATTGTCAGAAAACAATCATGTACAAGAGTGAAACTCCCTGCTTACAATACAGTACACTGAGAGAATGACATACCATTGACAAATGCTTGAGGATCTAAAATAATCATTGGCACTCACAGAGTAGTTTTAAAGACAGAATCTGACAGGCTGTTTCTAATTCACACTGTTCAGCTCTGTCTAATAGACAGACAAACAGACAGATGACCAATGGGAGCAGTTATTGAGAGATTTAACTGTCTTATACAGAGACATGCTGATTTTTCTGCTAAAGTTTCATTCAGAGGTGTTCCGCTACTCCTCCTATCTCTTTCAGCCTCCTCTACCTCAACCCCTTCTCTCAATTCTCATTGTGTGTGTGCTTATGTGTGTATGCATGTGTGTGGGTGTATGTGTGTGTGTTTGTGTTTGTGTGTGTGTGTGTGTGTGTATGAATGTACGTGTGTGTGCACGCGTGTGTGTGTGTGTGCGTGTGTGCACGCGTGCATGTGTGTGTGTGTGCATGTGTGTGGGTGTATGTGCGTGTGTTTGTGTGTGCACGTATGTGTGTGTATGTGTGTATGAATGTTTGTGTGTGTTTGTGTGCATGTGTGTGTTTGTCTGTGTGTGTGCGCATGTGTGCACACGTGCATGTGTATGTGTGTATGTGCGCACGTATGTGTGTGTGTATGAATGTACATGTGTGTGCGTGTGTGTGTGTGTGCAAGTGTCAGGGTAACATGCAGTGGCTTGATAAAATATTAAGGTGTCCCGAGTGCTGGCCCTGCTCCTGCCCCGTACCGTCCCCCTCGCATTAACCCCACAGTCAGTGACATCTCCAGTCAAAGCACATTATCAGGAGATGCTAAGCAGCGCATTCTCTGGAGTCAGCAAAACCAGAGCCCCAAACCGTCCCCGTAAGTGAGGGAAAGCAGGCAGTGACTTTGAGACGCAGAGAGGTCAAGGTCAGGAGGCGGAAGTTCAGGACAGGCTCATCACGGAAGATGGATTGGATGCATGACACGCAAGAAGACGAGCAGACAGGACTCAAGGGGAGGTCACCCTAAGAGAGCAGCTCACTCGCGTGACACACACAAAGAGAGATGGCTCTTTTGGCACAGGTTACTGTGGGAATGGCTTTGCCCTCCAAACAAACATGTAGCAAATAGGAAGAGCCTTTCACTTGCATTGCCAGAAACCCAAGAATCAAAAAAGTATGAAGTACAGTCTACAGGAGTAAAGACAAACTCAGCCAGCTAATCTAATACACAACGTTTTGTGCAGCTTTTAGTGTGATGTTGAAAACTAGAAAGTGAAAATGTGTGTGTGTGTGTGTGTGCATGTGTGTGTGAACGGGCGTGCCTGCATGTGTGTGTGTGTGTGTGTGCACGCGTGTGTGTGTGTTTGTGTGCTTAAGACTGGTTGAATCATTCACTTCAGTTGAACTGGAGGCTGTGTTATTGGCTTGTTAATTTATTTTGCTGGTCCAGAAATATCCCTGAGTGGGAGTAGCCATTAATTTGGTACATTTTTATTTTGCATTTCTTTGCTCCGAAACAAAACAGGAGCTTGATTTATGTGTGTTGTTCTTTCCGACTGCTCACCCCCATTACAATGCGGCTCGCTCTCTTCTTATGAATCAAAGGCACAGCTCTTGCACTCATTGGACAGGTGCTGCATGTGACTGTTATGGCAGAGAAAAGCGGTCAACCTCACAGAACAGCTGGCCTACTCCCAAGAAGCCAGGACCACGTGGCGCAGTATTCTTCAGTCCTACAGGCCAATTGTCTAGATATACAATAGACCAGCAGTTCAGTAGTTGATTTGTCTAGTTTACGTCTGCAGAGGACCTGACCGGGCGAAATTGTTTCCTGGAAGCCTCCACAGACTTGGCGGCGACAGAAAGGCCAACCAATCGGCTCCCCCCCGGCAGGGAGCTCGAGGGTCGCCGACCCCGCCTCTAACCTCCCGCTAACATCAGGTCTTAGCTGGGGCTGCCCGCCGCCATCAGTAACAGCCGACCCTCGTTTCCCGAGCGCTGAGCCCCGGCGGTCGGTGTTCGTTTACGGCCTCCGCTGGACACAGGCCTGCGGTCGAGCGTGTGGAACCGCGTTAGGCTCCAGAGCTGAAGAGGCTTAAAGGTCATGGAGTAAACACAAGGGGAGCTTCAGAGAGAGAGAGAGAGAGGCTGGTGCACAGTTTCCCCCACTTGCACGTTTTGCCTGGTTTCAGCCTTCACTGGTCCTGAACTTTAACTCACAAACGTAAATACAAATGCAATATAAATGCAATGTAAATGTAGTAATTTCGGTGATCGCTAAAATTAACTCGCCAAACTGTGTTTGTGGGGAAAAAATCAGTGCGCAAACTTTTATTCGTAAGTCAAAATTAAAGTTAAAAATGTTTAAGTGACTCCCGTGACGTGTGTCTCCATTGCGGGGAATGACACTTCTGGAGGATCCGGTGGCTTGTGATGTCCGTGTCTCTGTTCAGAGAGCAATCGTAAGCACCGTGAGTTATGAGGCTGACAGAAAATGCCCGTCTATTGTAGAGAGGGATGATCGTCAGACGTTTTGCACTGCCCACCAGGCTGTCCTGACAAGGAGAGTGGGTGGAGCCACACACCAGTTGCCACGGTGACTTGGCTCATGCCACCCCACTTTGGAACGCCGTTACCCACACGCTGCTTGAATGCTAACCGCTATGGCGGTGCGGTATGTCCAAATGCTTTTTACAGCTGGACAGCAAAAATGTCACTGTTCAGATATCAGTCACTAAAGGCAGTGAAATATGAGATGGGCACTGTCAACAAAAACACGAAAAAACCACTATTTGAGAACACTGCACAATAGTTTTCTTTTCATTCTACGAATCACAAGCAATACTACAAGCATTCAACCAATTAGAGGGCACTGTTTGTTAGAGAGGGCCTTGGTGACTTTAATGTGACTGTAGATTCTGCCCTTTGAGGTTTCTTAAGCTTTCTTCCCTCATTTAGAGGCCTGGTAATTGGGACGTGGGTCAGAATGTGTAATTAAGGGGAAGCCGGGGTCATCATGACTGTGGCGCAGCTCATTGAATTGTCTCTGGAGCTCATAACCCTCCGGAGAGTTCGCCCCCGAATCTCCCCGTTTTACGCTTAAAATTATTATTAAGAGAAATTAAATAACCTTTTTTCAAATCGTAGCAGAGTCCAAAACACGGTCGTTTTCTATTCCCTGAAAAATTCCTCACGGGGTTTCACCACACAAGATGAGTAATTTATATAACGTGCACTGTTTTCTTGTGATTGCTCTTAGTATTTTGTCTGAAATGCCTTGTTGTTCTCTGTACCAGCCAGTACGGCCTGCACTCTCTACCCAGAAAGGAAGTGGGAGAGAGCGAGAGAGAGGAACCAAAGCATCAACTGATATGTCTTTGCACAACTGCCATGTAGACGGTCCCCAGTTTATTGAATCAGACTCCTGCATGCATGCTATCTCTCTTTCTCGTTCTCTCTCTCTCTCTCTCTCTCACACACACACGAACACATACACACACACAACAGTGCTCCAACAGTTCCAAATCACAACCATACAGAAACACACACATGTAAAGGCTAGTTTGTTCCCAGTACCTACGCACACACTCTCACGCAATTCACTTTGGAGCCAAAATGGCTCCTCACTTCAGTCTCTCACAGTCCAAAATGTGCTGATCTGCAGGAAGGGCAGGCAGACAGGCAATGCAAATAATGTCTTCCAGCTGTCTGAGTCAAATTGATAGCACACTACAAAGGAATACTGCAAACACTCATGAATACCCTCACAACAATCACACTTACACACACGCAACCACATTCATACGCAAGGACACACACGTGCACACACACACACGCAAGCGCGCACACCCAAACACGCAAGCACACACAGCCACAAGCACACACACACACACACACACACACACACACACACACAAATGCAAGCACACACACAGGCACACACAAATGCAAACACACACACACACACACACACACACACACACACACACACAGGGTCGTATCATTTACAAGAAGAGGAAGCAAAACTGAAAGGGACAACTGGGCACTGGCCGGCCTGTCCATAAGCATAAAAATGATCTATTTCTGTCATTTTCAATGGCAGCAGTTTCTGACCTCTGCCTTCCATTCTTCACAGATTATATTACATTAACTCTAACTACGCTGCATTTGCAACTACTTATGTCACTTTGATCGGCTCCCATGACAATACAAAAAAATCACACTTTGTCTGTGTGAATTTGCACATACGTGGTCCCAGTACATCAGGCACTGTCTGATGGCACGTTTCCCTCAATTACATCACAATTCAAACATGTGACACTGCCACGCACACATGCCAGCGTATGCATGTACATACTCTTACCCATACCCATACTGTACGGATGCACATGCACCCACACAGACATGTGCATACACACACACACACACACACACACACACTCGCACGCCCACACACACACATACACACACACACACACACACACACACGCACACTGCATTGCCAACATGCACTGCTGCAGGTAAAAGCTATTTGTTGAATCAGTCTTTACAGGAAGACAATTCTGTGCACATCTACAGAAAATGGCAATGGCATAATTATAGAAAATCACTGAAAGCAATGTGATTTATGCACTGACACCAAAATATTCAAATTACTGTGCATATAACAATTATATTGAAGCCAACTGTACAACAGTCAAATAATGGGAAATTATATTCCTGCTGAACAGTGAATATATTCTTTGATCAATTAAGTTATTTATGCTACAGACCCAAATTATGCAACTGCTTAAAATTCTCAAAGAAATGTACTGCATTCTAAATTATTTCATTTTGGCTTCAGTGTCACCAAAAATAACATTATTATCGAAACATAAATCAGAGTGAAATAGTAAAAAACAATGGAACAATTTTCCACATACATATTTTAATACAGTGCTTGATCATTTCAATTAGACAGACTGATTGAAAGGCCTTAAATATTCTTTCTAATTGAGCTCTGTGAAATAAAGTACCCTGGGAAATGAAGTTTTTAGTACAGAGCTTGTCTGGCACAGGCAGAGCTTTGTGAGTCAGCTTTGACTGCATCCTCAGCCTGGACGAGGCTGTAATCATGGGAAGCCTTTCTCCACCATGTTTTGTTTATGTATCATGGCTTCTCAATATTTTCAGTGTTAATTAGATGTGCGGTCATGGATGAGAGCATCGGCTCCCCCTGCGCGAAGCGGCGCCATCGACTGATTCATTAAGGTTGCGCAAATGTTTATTAATCAGTCCTCCGACGGCTTCTGCTTCGCGGTCACGTGATCGCAGGCAGGACCGCGGCGACGGCGACCGCGTCGCCATGGCGACCGACCGACTGCACAGCTCGGCACAGCGAGCCGCCTCGGCGCGCAGCGAACGGGGTGCCAGTGTTCTAGAACCCCCCATCCCGCGCCCCCGAGCCTCGACCTCCACCCGTGGGGCTTGCAGTCCCAATCTGGCCCCCGCTCGGACACTGACCTGAACTCAGTATTGGTATGAGGGTGCTTGAAAGGGGCAAGGGGGGTTATGTCTTCCCCGCCCCCTCCTTCTCACACTCTTCTGTGTGGGCCTGCCCCGCCCCTATGCCAGCCCGATTGATTATATTGGCTGGTGCGGTCAGTGCGTGTCTGCATGCGGCTGAGGTCGTCTGGGCCCCGGTTTCCGGACACAGCCAGTTTAGGCCAGAGCCCCATCCCTTGACCCAATCTAATCCCGTATGGATCACTGGCCAATAACCAGCCCCGGACCCTGCAGGGGACCCCCAGGCATGACCCACAAACAAGGACCGCCTCTCTCTCCCCAGCTACTGCCGAAGTAGCATCGCAGGGAAAAGGGGAATACAGTCAGGCCACGCTCTCTGATTCTCTCCCACGTTTTCTCTCTCTCTCTGTCTGTCTTCTCTTCATCTCTTTTACATTCCCACACTCTCAGCTGGCTCCCACCTCACTCTCTCTCTTTCTTCTTTCACTCCTTCTGCTTTTCTATCATTCTCTCCCCCTTCATTTTCTCTCATTCGCTTTCATCTCCCCAATTTTCTCTCCTTTTTTATTGCATCCGCATCCTGACTGTAGGATCGGTGACCGTGTTAATTCTGTTAGGTTTCACAGTTTCGGTTTCCGTTACAGCGTGCGGCAGTCGGTAACGGATCGGCAATGGACCTGCCTCTGGAGGTTAGCGTAGCTCCCTCTGCTCTCTGTTTCTGCTCCTCCCCAGCAGCAGCGGCTCAGCGCGGGAGCTCCGACCACGCGGCGGGCTGAAACCCGCCGGCGCCTCAGCCGAGCGGCCCCTCTGTGTTACATAATCGAGAGCGGAGACGCGCGCGGCCGCCCGAGCCGCCGCTCTGTCGCCAGAGCTGCGGTCGCTCGTAAAAGCTGCGCTCCGCCTAAGCGCTGCTGCAGTTCGGGCGTCTTCACGCGTGCTGCATGCGGTGAATTATGTGGGGTGCAGGCGCCATGGTGGCGGGGTTTTGTCGCCGACCCAGTGTTCCGTGCTCACGCTCTGCTCATGCTCTGCTCGCGCTCGCTCGCCGGCTCCTCGCTGCCGTCTCCCACTGCGTTGTGAGTGGGCGTGCTGCTGGTGCCGAGCTGAACGGAAAGCCACGAGGCCGGAGCTTCGCGGCGCGGGGAATCTGCACGTTCACGCCGAAGCCTCGCACTCCGCGTGGACGCCGTTTACCCGAAGCAGTTTACAACTCGCATTGTTGCATCTGCACATGCATTCGCCGTGCCTATTGAAAAGGCGCATTGGTTCTCAACACAAGTGGAGGAAGAGTTCTGATCCGCTGACAACTTCACTGGTGAATGAGAGACAATATTTTCCAATTAATTATAATAGTTAAATTTTCTTTTTTTACATTGAGCAGCTTATGAAACAACTAATGTGTATTAACTATACTTAAGTCGGTACAAATTAGTAAGGGACATTCATTTTTAAACTGTGCTGCTCTCTCGCCCGTACAGGGTGAAGTACTGTACTGTACAGCTACAATCAGAAATGTAAGGAGTGCCATGCCAAAGCTGTCCTACATTAATGTCTAAACCAGTGTTTCAAAAATAAACATTTTTGAATTTAAGTCTCCATAATATATATGGGAGATTTATTTTTTATTGCAAATAAATAAATAAACAAATGAATAAATAAATAAATGGTAGGTGTGTCATCCACAAGTTATAGAGGAGCATACCCCATACCTATATGCACCAAGATTTAGTCACCTTTCAGGGTTTCTCAGAGAACTAACCACAATGACCAAATACTCTCTCTCGTTACAGAAATCCTCTTATGTACATTTAAATATAGCCTGCACAGGTGCCTCTGTGCAATGACAGTTTTCAGTCTCTCTCTCTCTCTCTCTCTCCTTCTCTTTCTCTCTCCAGAATAAAGAATACCACAATTACTTTCCTCAAGGGACATGAGCCCAGTCTTTGAGTGCCCTGACCAAAATGGCCTATATAGCTTGCCATCTCATTGGATGTATATTGATGTACGTGAATCCTCTGACCGTAATGTCAGACTTTAATATGTACGGCCACCCATCGATGGTGCTACTTACATGTAGTAGAGGCAACATGTTGTGAGACAGTTTGACAAACGATCTGTCACTGTGAAAAAATGAGGTATTTAATGAGTGCCAGCAGCCTGACCATAACAAGCCTCTTGTTTAAATACTCACTTTTCAAACGGTAGTCATGGAAACAAACACTTTGCAGAAGTATAAAGGAGTACAGTAGGTAAGAGCTACGGCAGCTTTTTTTATCAATCGTATGTCACGCATGGACTGAATTTTTTAGTTGTTCCTTCAGCTGTTTGTAGTTTTCAAATGAGCCTCAAACTACTACAGCTTTCATCTGCAGTGTACTGAGCTGTATTCTGCGCTGTACACATATTTATTAGTAAACCGACACACTTACAAGAAAGCCAGCCACACTTCATTCAAAGAAAAACCGGGCAGGCCGGCAGTGTAGTATAATGGGTAAGGAGTTGATCTAGTAACCTAAAGGTCACAGGTTCAATTCCCCAGTAGGACACTGCCGTTGTACTCTTGAGCAAGGTACTTAACCTGCATTGCTTCAGTATATATCCAGCTGTACAACTGGATACAATGTAAAATGCTATATAAAAATTTGTACAGGTAAGTCGCTCTGGATAAGAGTGTCTGCTAAATGCCTGTAATGTAATGTAATGTTTTAACAGACAGCGCTGAGAAATATGCATTCCATATTCCATTCCATATAAAATACAGGCAAAAGTAAATTAGCATTCTCAGATAAAGTGACTAAGTTGGAAGACTGGTGCCACACCCGGCGTAGGCCGCAGATCCAGTACCCCCCACAATCGGGGGGCGAGAGGGGGTTCAACACATACCCCCACAGTCTTTCTGCGGCTCCAATCACTTTGAAACAAAGTCAGATGGGTGAAGATAGAGTCTTGACCTATATAGGAGAGCTTGTAATATTTATAGAAGTGAATGCCCTAATTGGCAGGCCATTGGGGGAGCTGTAGCCCAGTCCTGTCAGCCTGTTCACAAGCAGTTTATATACTTGTACATCGGCGGCCATTTTGCCTCCTCTTCGTCCCCCTTGTCTCCAGTGTCCGAGTACTGTAACGTCATTATTATAATTACCAGGCCTGGAATCATGACCAGTCAACTAACCAATGATCTTTGACCTTTCAATGTAGCTCGCTCTATGTCATCTGTCCTGGTTATCTTAAAATAATTGTGGCAATTAAATAGTCTTATAATAATCTCCATTCCCTATGGCGGTGATAACATATATGTGATATATCGTAAGGTATTGAAGGTATTAAATGTGACTGGTTTGAAATTTTGTCTTAAATAATTTTGATAATTTTCCTATGTGTTTTTAGTGTGTTTAGGGTGTCAGGTGCATTACACACACATTTACACTCATTCTAAGGATCGATGCAGTCATTTCATCTGTTGAGTGATGATCAGAGGTTTTCCCACACATAGATGTCACCATGCAAACATTATGGAAACATGGCAGCCTGTCTGTAAGGCTAAGTACCCGTCCCACACAAAACAGACATTCCTCCAAAGTTCCTCTCAGGAAAGGGGACTTACGTAAGAAGTATTCAGCGGTGTCGGCCTCATAATCCGTGTCTTCGGGAAAATGATCTATCTGTTTACACAGCCCTTTAAAGTTTCCTGCAAGAGATAAGAACAGCAAAGTTAGGAACCCAGAATCAGACATTTTAAAAATTGAAATACAACAATGCATATGACGTCAAAGTGCAATTTGCATTTGGAGTCCGTTGCTGTTGTCTCTCAACATCCAGACCAAATAAGTTTCATTGCCAGTAAAGCAGGTCATAACGAGGCTGAAAAATAAATCGGAATAAATCGATCAGAGACATAGCCAGAACATTAGGTGTGTCAAAATCAACTCTAGGAAGCAAGAAAGCACTGATAAGCTCAGCAACAGCAAACAACCTGGCAGACCACAGAAGACCACTGTAGTTAATGAACGAAAAATACTTTCAGTTGTGAAGAAAAACCCCTTTTCAACTGTCAAACAGGTCAAGAACACGTTCCAGGATGTAGGCATATTTGTGTTAAAGACTACCATAAAGATATGACTACACCAGCAGAACCTCAACGGGTTCACTGCAAGATGAAAACCACGTGGAAGCCTCAGGAACAGATCGGCCAGGTTAGAGCTTGCTAGAAAGTACATAAAAACTGTAGAGTTCTGGAATAAAGTCTTATGGACAGATGGGACGAGTATTAACCTGTACAAAAGTGATGAAAAGAGGAAAGTAGAGAGAAAGAAAGGAACTGCTCATGATCAACCTCCCCCCCTCCCCCCCAACCTCATCTGTGAAAAATGGTGGAGGTAGGGCATGTATGGCTGCCACAGATACTGGCTCACTGGTCTTTGGTGATGATGTAACTGCTGATGGTAGCAGCAGAATAAATTCTGAATTGCACAGAAACATCTCATCTGCTCAAATCCAAATGCCTCAAAACTCACTGCACGGTGCCACACAATGAACGCAAACACACTGCCAAAGCAACCAAGGGGTTTTTCAACGCCAAGAAGAGGAATGTTCTTGACCGACCAAGTCAATCACCTGTCAGCCAAGTGTGAATTATGTATGATGACTTCATTTCAGATGTTAATTTTTCCAATTACTTTTGCTCCCCTAAAATGGGAGGACAATGTATAGAAAAGGTTGTAATTCCAACACAGATCACCCGATATGGATGTAAATTTCCTCAAATTAAAGCTGACAGCCTGCACTTTAATCTCAGTGACTACCTATACAAGCAAAAAATATTCCAGTTATTGCCATTATTGCGAATATGCCAATATTCCATATAAGCTGTTTACATGGTTACTGAGAAGTGAACATTTTTTGAATTCCCGTTTACATGCAGCCGTGTATAGTCTGATTAAACATAAAACAGCCACGTAACATTATGTCCCCATACGCTCTTTATTTACCGTTAAAATTTTTAAAAAGGACAGTTCCACCCTCGGGCCAAAACTATTTTTTTTTTGCAGGGCCTTCCATCCTTGTGCCCTGTGAACTGCTGTCTGGCTCACGTTTAAAACACAAAGGGTAGTAACAGCCACGCTGACCATAAACAGCACCTTCAGGCTGTTTGTGTTACAAACTGTCATGAAAACCCCAATGGAGATGGATGTTCCAAATAAGCTGCACACATGCCCAAGCAGCACTCCAATAACCCAAGTAATATCAGCATATGCCAAATTCCTTCTACTGGAATATGTCAAATTGGGAATAAGGCTTTATTTTGCTATTTATTTAGAATATTATGCTTACATAACTCAAATTTTATTCAGGATATTGTCTTATTTGGAAAAATACTGGAATATGAGTCTGCGTGTAAAAATATTTTTTCATTTATTTATTGTATTTATTCCAAATCCAATGTGCTGAGCCAAAACAACAAAAACTGCGCCATAGTCCCAGTACTTTTGCCCGTAGGTGAAACCCATTTCAGACAGGTGCTGAAAAATGTGCCGAAGCAATCTGGGATACGTTCCCCTGGGCACAGCAGCGCTGTCCCACTAGGGTTTGAACCCACAACCTCGTGATCATAAACTGTCTCCCTCAAGTCTTACTCCACGCGGCAGTCCGGACAGGTAATCAATGCCAGCGTTAGTGCTGCAGTGATCAGGGTGTGTAATAAATGCCACACGTGTCACAGTGTTTGGGAACACCTGTGCTGTACAGTACGTGCACCTTAATATTAAGAGTGGAGCTTGGGGTGCACGGCTCGCTGCTGGTAGCCTTTTACACACAGGGTCCCTGCAGGAGGGATCAGCCTGCCACTCCACACGGAGGGGGGGGGGGGGTCTTAGCTCCTGATCCTTCGCTCAGTCATTTGGCCCATTTTTGCCTATGCGGAGGAGCGTCCGAACTCCAGGCCTTATGGGAAAACCGTCCGACCGGCGCTGGCCCGCGCAGACCCGTTTCGCTCGCACGAAGAAAAGAGGGAGAGGTTTTGATTCTCGTTCGGCTGCCATATTCTTTTTTTTTTTTTTTTTTTTTTTCCCCTGCAAGCACCTGTAATTCTCCAGGAACAGGTGTTTGAAAAATCGTTTTTTGGGCTGACGGGCGGGCCCCCGGTGCGCCGGGGTTAACCTGGGGAACGGCCGCCCGAGCGGAGCGGCGGGGGCGCGCGTGATTGACGGGCGGTAATCCTCTCGGAGGGACGGAGGGGGAAACTGCTGAGCCCGTGCGACTATCACTCTCACCCTAACCTTCCTCACGTCTGGAGCGCAATCAAACGGCTCCCATCGATTTTATTAGCCAGCTCTGCGGCTAATGGGGAGAGAGAGAGAGAGGGAGAGGAGGAGGAGGAGGAGGAGAGGAGGAGGAGACGAAAGGGAGGGGTGGAGGCTGAGCTGGAGGAAGGGAAGGAGTGCAGAGAGATGGATGAAGACAGAAAAAATTTGAAGGACAGGGTGAGGGAGAGGGAAAGAAAGGGGGAAAAAAAGTGAACAAGAGAGGGAGTGAGAGGTGGTTCTCGTTAAGAAGCTGTGGAATGATTGTGTGTGTGTGTGTGTGTCTTTCCGTCTGATTGAGCAGCACTGGTACTTACGCTTCTTGCCTCCCCAACCACAGCAATTAAACCGGCCCTCATTAATTGGTCATTTGGGGGTGAAAGACCAGTGGCTGACCTTCAAGGGAACACACACAAACACAGACACACGCATGCACAAACACACACACACACATACACACACACATTACGCACGCACACACACACACGCACATACACATACACACACACACTCACGCACGCACGCATACACAAATACACACGCAAACAAACACAAACACACACACACACACACACACCAGTTTTGTGTATGTGCCAACAATCCTGTCGACACCTCACAGTACAAACAGAATCCCCGCGTTGGAACTCAGGGCACATGAACATGGGCTCACTCCCACTCCAGGACAACCTCACTCCTCTGTCTCCATACCCACGTTTCATTATTTATGAGCAGCCCGCTTCATCTACATACACATTATGCACACAAGCTGCCAAACATGGATCTGACATTAAGCTCAAACATGCAGATTCTCAAATACGCATTCATGTGTGCCCCTCTAAAACACATGTCCACCCACATTACACTGACGCTACATGAGTGTACATATCTAATCACATTCTCTCTCTCTCTCTCTCTCTCTCTCTCTCTCTCTCTCTCGCATGTGCTCACATGTGCACATTCCCTTGGGAATGGAATCATTTATGACTGAAATTGCAAATTTCCAGAAACACACATGCAGGCACACACACACGTATGCACAAGCACATGCACACACACGCACACACACACACACTGCCCAGGCCTGCCGCTCAGCACTTGGCAACGATCTCTCAGAGATCTTGACAGCCCGGTCCCTCTCTCTCTCTTCACACACACACACTTCGGCTCCCCTGGCCTCAGCTGGGAAACGGACATGTGTGAACTGCAGAGCCGCTACAAGCCCTTTCAAAGGGCCCGGAAGGAGGGCGCAGGAGAGAGGGCAGAAGCACAAACACACAGATCTACTGCAGAGCCCTTCTACGAGATGGGGCTGATCCACTTCAAATCAGGGACAGAAGACGCCCACGGTGAAAACATTTGCAGCCGTTTCATTCACAGTCAAAGACTGCTGAGAACAGAGTGCTCACACTGCCGTGGTATTATTATGACATCTTTTTCATGATAAAAAAAAAAAAAAAATCCCCAAGTTCACCGTAATATTACCGCAGATTCATTCTTACATTGCTCCATCAATCATTGTAAAAAAATTACACAACCCTCACACTATCCTGCAATACTGCTCCAAATTCACTCTTGCATCACCCACATCTAAGCAGTATGTAGGGCAACATAAGAAATCAGACTGAGAGGATGTGATTCCTTATGAGGGTGCTACAGCAGTACGGTATTCTGATCTTCACTTAGCTCACACACATGGAGTCTGTTAACTTCAGGTGAGATCTGGGCTGGTTCATTGTACAGAATACAGTACTACAGGGCTAACAGGTTTATGCAGGGAAATGGCTGCTATTAGCAATACACAGCCATTATTGTCTTATGATGAACAAGTCACAAGTGGGGTCACAGAATTGATTCATCATTAGGGATGAACAGATTAGGAAAGTATCAGCGTTCATTAATAAGAACAATACAAAGAAAAGAAACAGAAAAATGCTGTTGCTATACAGTAAGAAAAAAAAAAGCCAAATCTTGCCTGTCTATGCAAAGATGCAACTGTAACAACATACCAAAATCTACATGCATTACAGTTCCAAACCCCCATTTTTCCATTTCATATATCAAAAAAGAGGGAAAAAAATCTTTAGCTACAAAACAGTTGCCATATTAAGCAGCAAATTAGGCCTCCCACAAATCTGACTGATGCAGGCCTGTACCTCATCGAGAACAATACTTCCAGTTTGACAGCCGAGTGAGCGGCAGTGATTGCACGGCCACGGCAGCAAAGCTATCATTTTCACTCCGATTCCCAGACAACACAAACATCAGGAGCAGCACTCTGGGGTTGTGTGTGTTCACACGGGCATCCGCAATTAGAAAGGAACAGTGGGCACTCTTCCGTGTTTGAATTCTGTGGAACACGTGGAAAATCAGCCGTTTCAGTTGGAAACGGCTGAAAAAAACAAAACTGTTTGCAGACTGGGCAGGAAGTCCTTGCCTTTATTATGTGTGTATATATATATATATATATATATATATATATATATATATATATATATATATACATACAGTAGTACAAATATGTCAAACCTGAAGTTCACTCAGGAGAAAATTATGTTAAATTCTATTCTATTCTATATTCTAAAACCAAAAAGAAAGGAACAGAATGAAATTGTTTTGAAAGTACATTAATACTTCACTAGAAGTTCATTAAAGAACTTCAACTGCCACCTACAGCAAATGTGAATGTCCATTGACACTAGTGATCACAATATCTACAATGCAGGTAGGCCTACATTATAGCCATAGATTACAGAATACATACATCATTCACTCTGCCCTAATACCAAAACCATGGCCCACATAATAACGAAGCTATGGCTCACATTTTACAGTATATTACGGTCTGAATTATTACCGAATTAAGAAAGGTAGGAAGGTAGGAAAAGTGCCCCTGCCTGTGCACGGGAAATATGAACGCAGGTGCGCTGGTGGAAATCCCACAGGAATATCCACAGAACCCCTCTGGCCTGAGGGGCATGTTCAGCTCCATGCATTCCCCACCACACCTTACTGATTACTACATAACATAAAAAAAATATATAACAAACCTGCACAACTAAAAATTGTTGTGAAAAGATCATGTAAAAAACGAACAATCATACAAAATGACAGAATCGTGAAATTCTTTTTCCAGCTGAAGTTTCGGGGCCTACAGTGCCGTACCCCTAAGTAGGACAGCTGAGCGCTGCGCTTTCAACATCTGATGGAATCTGGCTAAAATGACGTCTGCAGTGTTCTGTCGCTGCTACTCAAACATCTGATGGAATCTGGCAAAAAATGACCACCTGAAGTGCTCTGTAGAGCACCTAGTCAAGACCGTACTCAGAGTGAAGCTACTCTATGGCAGCATCAGTGTAGTGTGGAGTAGGAGTGTTTTCCACAGTTTTCAGAAACCAAGGCAATGGACCCTGCATGACTCCTTCAGAGCAAAGGATGGATGTTCAGAGTGGACTCAGCGATAATACGCTTAGGATGTACAAGTATGCTAATTCAATCATCCGTGTGTCTGTCAGAAAACAGAATGAAGGAATTGGTGCCGTGTGCTTTTCTGTGTAGTAAATGAATGTGAGAGAGAATCCTTACAGACCACCAACATGTCTTGCAGGCCACTACCGGAAAAGGCTATCATCAGCAGATGCCCGTGGTGGCCGTCAACAAATGAAGCACAACAAGGACGGGTGTGCTGTGCAAGGCATTCTGGGATGCCCAACGAGGTCTGCCTGTGCTAGTGATGTCAGGAGTGACCACGTTTGAATCGCACGGACTGTTCTGTTCTACAGCCACTCCTGAACAAGCATGTGGTCACGGGTCACCATTCACTTTAAAATGGAAAGCCCACCTGAGAAATTTTACTGGGAAGCGTGACCTGGAATGCTAATTTCTGTGCCAGTGGAGTGACCCCTACGATCTGACCTGTCTCCACCTCCACTCACTCACTCACCTACCCACCATATCAGGTTATGAGTCAGGTCTGACTGCATCCAGGACAGAACTGCACACACAGTCCAGTATGCACCCATGAACTCGCTTATACTGCAGAGATGGCGAATGTGCGTGTGCAGTAGATGGCATCGCAACACGCAGCACAAGTCAATCAATCCGTGCAATCTCTGATGCCATTTGACCTTGGAATGCTAGTCCCAGGTACTGAGTACCTAGACTCCTGTAACATGCAATGTGTAAGGAGTATTCCTCACTGACAAGAAAATATGATGTAAACTAAACAATACAAAATCCAATAAACAACATAGTTCATCTGCAGTTCTTTTAAAGGGTACAAATGGTTGTTCTTTGGAAGAAATTCTGTAGTTTACCCATCAGTGTTCAGTGGCCATGTACATCTTATCAGAGCTTGGATTAATTATAAGTTGTGATTCTGGAAACAATGTAATGATGCATTTAAATGAATGCCCACAGAGAAGAACATGTAAAATAAAATGGCCATTTCTATGCTTGTATTCAATCGCCTGGTATATGAAACATAAAGAACTGAATTAACGGACTGCATGTGTCCATTGTTAGCTTCCAAGGCTTCACATGCACCACCTATATAAAACCTGGACAGACTGCAGTATCAGTTAAAGAAATAAACATTTCTTCATTTGTGAAATGCTCTGATAACGCTGCTTCACCAGAAAGCAATAACGATTGGTATTTACATACTGTATAATGTGATAACACTATAAAAACTTGCTTATAGCATTTATTATCATAAAAATTGAAAAAAAGGAACAAAATTATATTTGATCATAATATTTCAGTATCATTCTCTCTTGAGCGGACGCAGCCATTTTTTTTTAAAGCAAGAAATGAGCCGATGCTTTAAAATTGAAATTAATGGAATGTATCGATTTAAACATTTGATTAGATCTTTAGCTAATAGGCATGTGTTTTGACAGTTGCTCTGGGCTAAGATGGGATTTTTCTGACAGGGGTCCAAGGCTCCCCACAAGTGACGCTGACAGGAAGCAGTTTCCACAGACCTGTGATTGAGAGCACAAGCCTCCATTAATCACAAGGCCTCACAGCCTGTAATGATGTCACCAAGCAAGGGGAAAAGGCCTCACAGCCTGTTATGATGTCATCAAGCAAGGGGAAAAGGCCTCACAGCCTGTAATGATGTCACGAAACAAGGGGAAAAGGCCTCACAGCCTGTAATGATGTCATCAAGTAAGGGGAAAAGGCCTCACAGCCTCTCTCAAGCCTCTCTCATGATGTCATCATGCCAGCAGAAAAGGCCACATACTCTCATTAAATATTATCTGACAGTGAATGTCCGAAAATCAAAACCATGGGTCAGCTTTTTTGTGCAAACTGAGGCATATACTGATTTCATGATTGTTGACAAGCTTTAGATTATTTAGCCAATTAGTCAAATTGTAAAAGTTTGTGAAATTTCTTACAAGTTCCACCATTGCTCTGAGGGCAGTGTCAGGAGAGAAATCAGTATTTTGTCCATTTACCAAATCTCTATGAACAGAAGTTGCTTTCTCCAGCTCTGGCCTGCCTTTGAACACAAATACACAGCACTGCAATAACGGCTCCATTAAGGCCATGCCCCGGTTCTCGCGTTGCGGTCCGAGGGGCGAGATGGAGTCTCGCAGGTTTCAGACGCCTTTGAATTAAGAGGAGATTTACCGCTGGAACAACAAGGGGCGAGAGGAGCTCCAGTCCCAAAATAATCACCGCTCCCACAAAGCAATCAAGAGGCCAGGCAGACGGGGCTTCGGCAACAGCAGTGACCTCTCCGCAAGATTCCGCCCGCCCCCTTGCCCTGGGAGGTCAGTGGGCGTGACACGGGTCCCTCGACCGCGTGACCCCGTCAGCTTTCCCTGACAGTCCGCACACGCATTTTTTATCACTGAGGCGACAACCAAGGCCAACCCTGTGTCCGAAATCAGTTTTTTTTTTTGGTAAATGGACTGCATTTATATAGCGCTTTTATCCAAAACGCTTTACAATTGATGCCTCTCATTCACCAGAGCAGTTAGGGGTTAGGTGTCTTGCTCAGGGACACTTCGACATGCCCAGGGCGGGAATCGAACTGGCAACCCTCCGACTGCCAGACAACCGCTCTTATGTCCTGAGCTACGTCGCCCCGACACCTTCATTGTTTTTGTTCACCATTGTTTCGCCTACAAGGGCTTCCTTTAAGTCCGTGGCGTTTCTGAATCGACTCGTGGCGCAGACGTAATCACATTGCAGATTACAGACGTGTCTTTCTGCATACAATATTAAGGCATAATAACGTGCTGAGATCAGCTTCTCCTTCAACGTATATGCTCAATATTGACTTTGCGGCTTTTCACACATATTGCTTTTCATTTCTGTGGGGTACTGCAATAATGTTGAAAAGAGAGAGAGAGAGAGAGAGAATGTGAAAAAGAACACATGTAGAAAACAGTAGGGGAATGATAAAAGAATAAATAGAACAGACATAATAATAATAGAATAAAAAATGCTTAGCAGGCTCTTAAATTCAAGGTAACTTGCGTAACGCTACATTCCCTCAGATTTTATTTTGCCTACAAATTTTGTATCTACAAATACAGTTCAGGTAAAATTCAGGTCCACCTACCACACACAGTATTCACCCACCATCCTCAGCATCCTGTGCCCTGACTACCTCTCCACATTATTACCCCTGCACAGGTTTAAGAGGACACTCAATCGCTTAAAAATGCCTTTTCCCCAAAAAATATTTCCTTCCAGTGAATGCGCATGAATGTGGTCATAGGGTCACTCAGGTGATACAGGTCTACCATAGACACTTAGGGATGTGAATGAAGGGTGGAGGTGGAAGGGGGCACAGCTTTTTGAATCCAGGCCAGCCATGTTTCATGCCTGAACATGGACCACGTTTTTGATCAGGTCCAATACAGTCTCTTAAGCCTCTCCAGAGAGCACTTGTTTCTATTATTCATTGCGTTTAGAGCGGCACCAAAATCACAAATTTTACCAGTCAAAATGACGACAAAAATTTTTTACGGAAAAGGCAATATATGGACCGCACTGATATTTTTATCTGATTGCGCATTTTCTCTTCGAAACTGAATCTGAAGGACACCTGAAGGACATGAATCTGAGTTAGGGTTAAGAAAACGGTAAGTCTGAGGGCTGAGGCAAGATTACGGTTGTGTTCAGCAGCTTGAAAAAAGGTCAAGACGTGGGTTCGTTTTTGATTTTGGATGAGCCAAAAAAAAAATTATAGTAGCATGCATACCTATGACCATAAACAGATCTATAATATATGCACATTTTCTCAGGGAAAACATACTGTAATATTTTGCATTGTATTATTGTATTCATGATATTTACTTTCAATCATTTTTCAATTATTTTAAATGAGCAATCAGATGTTTTCAAAGGTACCTATGGCTTCAATTAGGTCTTAGGGCTCAAATTAGGGTTCAGCTACGGTTAGGGTTAGGGTTAGAAATATAATGTGATGAAGGATTCTTAGTCATTCTCAGTTGGTGGACTACGTACTCTACATGTTTAGGTTCTCAAGATCACAAAGTTAGCGATGCTTTATCAGTGAGCCACAGCCTTTTAGACGCTCAGTCCGGCAGAGAGAACATTTAAAGACCCCACGAGTCCCTTCAGCCCACAAACAATGCAGCAGATTAGGGCATAAATTGGGAATTTTATTTTATCACAACGTTTAACTCCCGATTTACTTATTTTCCCGCCACACTATTTGATTAGCTGAAAAGGCGATATTATTGAAGGCCTATTAAAGACAATGGAGAGCTTTCAATTGCCTCCTTTTTCAAATTAATTTGAAAGGAGTCGTTACTGTCCGTGTTAATATGGCCTGCTTGTGCACACAGCGTAATGTCACAGACAAATACCCGTGATAGAATAACCTGCAGGTGTCTAGCAACCGTAGAGCTAAACATTCAGTGTTAAGCAAACTCTGCTACAGTTACTTGTACTCTGACAGAGTTCATTATATCCCTACTGGACTCATATACAGGATATTATAATTTAATTAATGCTGAATAGTTTACCGTGTGCAAGAACGGGAACAAACCCTTGTGCCCTGAGCACGCTGATACTGATACATCACTTCCCGATTGTGATCAAGGTCAATAAAACAGGGGCAAGACAAGACTGTGACCAATCCATTTATCAGAGCCGAACCAGAACTCCACGCAAGCAATTAAATGTCACATGCAGAGAAAAGGGACTGACTGTGCTCACAGTACCAGAGGTGGAAAGCCCAGGGGTCAGAAAGCAAAAGTCCTGCCGTGTGTTTCTTTCACCCATGAGCACAGCCAGCTGATTTCACTGATTACTTCTACGTCCTGGCTGAAGAATTGTGCTCATTTGCAAATCCAGGTGATTGGAACAAAATACTGGGGAGGACTTATACTTCCTGAGCCCGGAGTTCCCATCTCTGGTAGGCATGCTTCACAGTTCTCGACTTGGATTTTATTTTTTATTTTTTGGCTATTGTTCCTCTAATGCGCTGTGGCAAAAGCACTGCATCAAAAGGAAAGCACAACACACATTCTGCGAGCTTTAGGGCGATTTCAGCGTATTATCAGTGATCTTATTTTCTTGCGCGGGGACATCCCGTTCAGAACCTGGAGTTGTGCGGTTCTGCAGTCTCTCCCGTTGCTCTGTCTGGCCCACAGGCCCGGGGCTGGGCTGGTTCCGTCAGGGCAGTGCTGCTTTTAATGGACTCGGCTACAGGGAAGCCTTCCTCGATAACTGCCCTCCAGCAACTGCGGCCACCTGGTCCATTCCAGGCTGTGCCGGATGGATCTGGACGGCACACGCACAGAAGTGACAAACGGCCTGGGATTTTACAATGCATTTCCAGTGCAGTATATTACCGTCTCCCACAGGCCAAAGCTTTGAATCAGCTCAACCCAAAAGTCGCCGTGTTCCACGACTGAAACAAAAGGTACAACTTCAAACTCCTCCAGTCCGTCTCCCTTCTCTGCTTCTCTAATTCTCTTACATATTCTCTCTCTCTCTCTCTCTCTCTCTCTCTCTCTCTCTCTCTTCACTTTATTAAGTATCTGTTCCTGCCATTTTTGAACCGACACAAGTATGGTTCAGATTGGCTAACTTTTACTGTCATGTGGGCGTATATTCAAGAAATTATCGACTTGACCGACTGAAAGAAAAAACCCCAATATCAACAACAAAGATCCCCAAATGTTCCTACTTTCTCCTGTTAAATCCATTCAGTCATTCCTCTGTCTTTCCATCTTTCAAATTAAGAGCCGTGCCCTGTTTAACCTACGGAAAATAACGGCAGAGAGCCAACGGCATCCTTCATGGCCGCCATTGTCACTGACAGCAGGAGTGGAGAAACAGCAACAGTGCTAATGTCTATAATCAGGCGCATAATCCTTCCAGATTTTTTGTCTTCTCCTAATAGCTCGGGCCTTGTTCGGGGGCCCGTAGTGCTGCAGGTGTTGCCGGGACACGCACGGCAGGTGGTGCCGACTTCAGCCCGGTTTACCTCCACCTGAGCCCATTTGCGGCAACAGATGTGTGTGGAGACAGAGCCATGCGTTACACTAATCAGCTCTGCCCAGGTCTGTTCCAGCACAGCCAGGAGCCCACAATACACAGAGCGTATGGCTAGGCATGCTTCTACCTTACGTGCACTTGAGAGAGAGAGAGAGCGCATGTACGTGCTGTACTTTATCTGTATACGTGTGAGCACGAGCATTTGTGCGTATGTGATTGTGCGAGTGCCAGTGTATGAAAGTGCAAGCATTAGTACTGTATGTATGTGTGCATGTAGGTCGGTATGTGCGTGTGTGTCTCTGCAAAACATTTCTGCATATTTCTTTGTATATCTGTATTGATGTATATTTCTGTGTGTGAATGCGCATCTGTGTATATGTCTCTATGCAATGTGTGTGTGTGTGCACGCATGTGTGTATATGCATGTGCTTGCATGCGTGTGTGTGTGTGTGTATGTGTGTGGGCATGCGTGTGTGTGTATGTGTGTGGGCATGTGTTTGTGTGTGTGTGTGTGTGGGCATGTGTGTGTGTGCGTATGTGTGTGGGTGTGTGTGTGTGTGTGTGTGTTTACTAAGACACCCCAGGGCGGCTGCCTTAATAAAGATGTTGTGATGGAGGGAGAGGTGCAGAGAGACAGCAGGGCCTCTGATCCTGAGCCAAAGGAGCCTGCACCCCTCAGGGCTCTCTCTCTTTCTCTCTCTCTCTCTCTCTCACACTTTCTCTCTCTCTCTCTCTCTACCTGTCATACATGCTTCTTCTGCCATGCCCTCAATCACTGTCACTCCCCCATTGATACAGCCACACCCCTGCTTAACCCTCGTTTGTGAGGGTTGCCCAGTCTCCTGCCCCGCCCCGCAGTCACCCCACAGACCCATTCCACCGGACACACACACATACCACGGCCCAAACTACAAAACCTCCACACACCCATTCCACTGGACACACACACACACACACACACACACACACCTCTGCCAAAACTACAAAACCACCACAGACCCATTCCACCGGACACACACACACACCTCTGCCCAAACTACAAAACCTCCACAGACCCATTCCACCAAACACAAACACACATACCTCTGCCCAAACTACAAAACCACCACACACCCATTCCACTGGACACACACACACACACCTCTGCCCAAACTACAAAACCACCACTGCCCCTTATAATCTTCACAGTTACAGAGTCATGTGCTTTAACTTCAGCCATACGATCACACAACTCACAGAACATGAGGAAAAGAAAAAAAATTTTTTTAATCTAAGATTAACTGTAAAATCATTACAGCAGTGAGCGAAAAAAAAATCACTAATGACAGTATTCTGGATGCTAATGCACTGTGTGAAGTTCAAGATGATGGTTTAATTCCAGCATGAATGCCTGGCTTCCACGTCCGTACGAGAGCAAAGCTTGAGCTTGCTTTTCACATCAAAGATGGTGTCTCCTCAAAAGAAGATCTGGTGTGCCACATCTGCTCATGGGGGAATTCAGCTGCTGTAGGAGATAGTGTCAGCTGGGCGGTAGCACAGAGCAGAGACGTGAATCAAAGACAAAGCTTTCTTGCTGTACTGTACATACGCCCTGGCCTGCTTTACCCAGGTTTCCAGGGCAGCTGCTGCTGCGTGTGTGTGTGTGTGTGTGTGTGTGTGTGTGTGTGCGACCATGTGACACAACACCGCCCAGCCTCACTGGACAAATAGGAATTCAGCTCGGAGAGAAAGATTCGGAGCTGGAGCCAAGCAGGATGCCCAAACAAATCGAACCGATGCCAAAGTCTACATGCCTACATCTGTTCGGTAATGCAGAACACTATGGACTATGGTTCTGCAAAAAAAAAAAAATGGATACAATTAAATGCAAGTTGTCAGAACGAGTACAGCAATTGTTAAACGGCCTAGGACAACGCCGACGGTGTTGCTGCAGTACCTCATTACACTCGCGGTTTTACGGGAATGAGTCACGTGAAAGAGGATATATGAGCGCTTATGCGGTAACAAGCATGACTGGCGATACAGGAAGATGAAATTTCACTGTTCTGGGAAAAATGAGTCATTGGCATTCCGGTCAGTGTGTGACTGGTAATCCAGTTCAAGCACGGCATTCCCACTCCAGAGAAAGACAAGCCCACTCAGGACTGTGGTATTCCCATTAGATTACAGGAAAGGGTCACCCGTGCCACCCTCAATGAAAACCAGGGACAGACATTAATCCCAGGTCAAGTTCTGTCAGTTTTAAATTTCAGATAAAAATTTCCAGCTCTTGCATTATTTATTGATGTATGTACTGTCCAAATAATCAAAATAAATACATATAGGGGCGTACCACTCTTACAATATGCAAACCCACCCCTCAGTCTAATGCTATGCCAAATGATGTATTGCAGAGACAATCAAATAATGGTACTTAAACATCAGCCATAGTCCCTTGTCCATTAAGACTAGGCTTGTAGTGAATAAATCAGACATTATGGAGAAGTGAGCGCTGTCGCCTCACAGCAAGAAGGTCCCGTGTTCGTATTCTGGCCTGGGCCTTTCTGTGTGGAGTTTGCATGTTTGCCCCGCGTCCACGTGGGTTTCCTCCGGGTACTCCGCTTTCCTCCCGCAGTCCGAAGACGTGCAGGTAGGCTAACTGCCCGTGTGAGTGAATGGTGAGTAAATGGTGTGCGTGTTTCCAGCGACAGATTGGCGGCCTGTCCAGAGAGTAATCCTGCCTCTCGCCCAATGCCCAATGTCGTTGAACACCCATGACCCTGACCAGGAATAAGCGGGTATAGATAATGGATGGATGGATGGGGAGGTGTATGTCAGTATGACTCTTAGGCTCAGTGGCCTCTGTGCATGGACGCTTGGTCATCTGTACAGGGATCCAGTTTCTCTACGGCTCTGTTAAACCCCAGGAAAATGTAAAACTTTTGGACCCGACATCTGCGTCTTCCCCTCGCCCCTCATTGTAAAAAAACAAAAAGTGGGCGAGAACACTCCCCTCTTCCCGTCTCCACCTCCCCGCCCCACATTTTCACAGAGGGACCTGGGACGCTTCTAAAAATGGCTGCTGAGGGATCTCTGACTCCCGTTCCCGGATATCTGTGTCAAGTCGCACAAAAGGGGGCGTGGCCGTGCTGGCGGGCTTCGCGGCTTGGCCGGCCTCTCTCAGTGAGGAGAACCGCATTCATGCGCTTTTCAGATAACAACTCCAGCTACAGTGCATAACTTGCATTTCCACACGGTATGCGTTTAATACAGGCGGCGAAACGGCAAAGAAATACGGGTTGCTTCTTGTGTGAAGGTACAGTGGTGGCCCTACCCTCCCCCCCCACCAATATGCCATAATGCTGGCATGGAACCTGTGGGCTGACTGACTTCATTGGCCTTTCTGAAATGGGAGTGGTACAGCGAGGATTTATGGAGCCCATAATGAGTCAAGGGCTCTCAGTCACTTTTAATAAAATACTTCATCCTATGTTGGCTCATTCGGTTCTCAGAGATGAGCCCCACCGTTTCAGATTGAATCTGAACTGTGCCAGTGCCCACTGTGGCTGGTGGACCCAGAGAGTGACACACAATTGGTGGTTGCGTTGCCCAGGGTACAGAAGGGCTCAGTCGGCTAGCATTCAGTGTTTTGTTGCTAAATAGTAGCCACCGCTGCGCAATCGGGTGCCCATTGACTGCAAGTTAAAGCCGCATGTGAAAGGCCTTCCTCTGACGAACTTAGCTGCAGTCTGTGCTCTGCCGTGTGAAAAGAAGCATCTGGAGACACAGCGTGTTTCAGAGGAGAAGAAGGGACTACACTCTACGCTCCCAAATCAGCAGAGGACTTTGCACATGAACACAGCTGTGGTTGCAGACAGTTTGGCATTTCAAATTTGGGTGAGAACTGGACATAACTGGATATATATATATAGCTGCATAAAAACTCAACTTCTTCCCCAAAATTGCAGCTCTGCTCTGTTTGACTAGTAGTGCTTAACAGTTCCTGTACTGCTTGTCCTTCTCATCTGATTCTGAAATGCACTCATGCAGCAGGACTGGGCAGCCACAGGAGCAGCATCTCAATAAGGGTGTCTCTCAATGACACAAAGCAGCACAGCTTATTCTGTGCCTGCCGGAAGGTAGAAAAGCACAGCTTTTGCAGATGAAACGGTGCAAATAAAAGGTCTGTTTTATGTTTTCTTCACAGAAGAACAGTTTGGCATGTTCATTTCGTTAATGGGCACTGAGCTCAACTTGCCAGACAGTGCACGTGAAGAGAAAAAAGACACAGAAAAATCGCATTCGTTTGTAGGTCAAAGTCAAGGTCACATGTTGACTGAATCCAGGCCCGTGTCCAAGGCCTGCCAAGTCTGTCAAGTCATGAAGCGGCAGACGAGACTGAAACACGTTGACATCGCAAGACACTACATCTCTTTCCCAGCGTGTGAAATTCACTCACGCGGCGGATTGCACTTAATGTTCACCCCCCCCCCCCCCCGCCCCCCCACTCCGCCCCCCCGCCAGCCACGCTTTGTTATCCTTCACAGGCCTGAAAATGCAAACACGTCCAGTGCCAAGCCTTTCGCAAGCGAAGTGTTGTTCACGGGCGCACCTCCGCTGGTCGGCCCGAAGGGACCGACGGGCTCTGCGCGCGGCGGCGCCGCACGAACGCGCCGGTCGCCTCCGGTCGCCCCGGCCGGGGCCCCGAACTCGTGGCGCCTCGCGGCGGGAGCGTGCTTCGCCCCGGCCGCTCGTTTGTAAAGCAGACAGGAGAGCAGCTCCGGGTTACTCTAATTAACAAGCCCGCGCGCTGCCAAGCCCCGCGCGCAGCGGAGGCCCTAATTTGATTTGCGTAGCGGTGCGGTGCTGATACCAGCCCAACTGTGAGACAGCCTCACTCCTCACCCCCTCCTGAGAGAGAGAGAGAGAGAGAGAGAGAGAGAGAGAGAAAGGGAGAGAGAGAGAGAGAGAGAGAGGGAGAGAGAGGGAGAGAGAGAGAGAGAGAGAGCGAGAGAGAGAGAGGGAGAGGGAGAGAGAGAGAGAGAGAGAGAGAGAGAGAGAGAGAGAGAGAGAGAGAGAGAGAGAGAATGAGGGAGGGATGGAGGGAGGGAGATAGATAGGGAGAGGTGCTGCCCTTTAAGTTACATCCCTGTCCATCAGACGCTCACACAGATATAAATGCACACAAACGTGCACGTATGCACAAATACACACACACGCTTGTACACAGACCCATGCAAGCACACATACACATAGGAATCATACAGTCTCACGTGTGCACATACACAGACACAGAGAAGGACCCAGAGGGAAAGAGAGAGTCAAAGACGAAAAATGGGGTAAAGTGAAAGATGTAGATTGAGGTACCAAGAGAAAGCGAGGGAAGGTGGGAGGGAGAGAGAGGCAGTGAAGCACAGCACAGATTTAGTGGGAGGAAGTGCCATAGGTTGTTTCACTTAGTTAGTAGGACACACTCTACCCACTGTTTCCTGTCCTCTGTAAACTTCAGTCAAGTCTTCCATCCCCCCACCCCCACACACATCTACACATAAGAGCGCACACACACACACACACACACACACATACCTTACCCCTGTGGTACCTGTGATTATCCTCCTCTCTGATGAGCTGCTGCTAGCAGGAGCATGCTGTGTGAGTGTTAGATGCTCACAGAGCTGTTGGTAGCAGGGGCATGCTGTGTGAGTGTTAGATGCTCACAGAGCTGTTGGTAGCAGTAGCATGCTGTGTGAGTGTTAGATGCTCACAGAGCTGTTGGTAGGAGGAGCATGCTGTGTGAGTGTTAGATGCTCACAGAGCTGTTGGTAGGAGGAGCATGCTGTGTGAGTGTTAGATGCTCACAGAGCTGTTGGTAGGAGGAGCATGCTGTGTGAGTGTTAGATACTCACAGAGCTGTTGGTAGCAGGAGCATGCTGTGTGAGTGTTAGATGCTTACAGAGCTGTTGGTAGCAGTAGCATGCTGTGTGAGTGTTAGATGCTCACAGAGCTGTTGGTAGCAGTAGCATGCTGTGTGAGTGTTAGATGCTTACAGAGCTGTTGGTAGCAGGAGCATGCTGTGTGAGTGTTAGATGCTCACAGAGCTGTTGGGAGCAGGAGCATGCTGTGTGAGTGTTAGATGCTTACAGAGCTGTTGGTAGCAGCGGCATGCTGTGTGAGTGTTAGATGCTTACAGAGCTGTTGGTAGCAGGAGCATGCTGTGTGAGTGTTAGATGCTTACAGAGCTGTTGGGAGCAGGAGCATGCTGTGTGAGTGTTAGATGCTCACAGAGCTGTTGGTAGCAGTAGCATGCTGTGTGAGTGTTAGATGCTTACAGAGCTGTTGGTAGCAGGAGCATGCTGTGTGAGTGTTAGATGCTCACAGAGCTGTTGGTAGCAGGAGCATGCTGTGTGAGTGTTAGATGCTCACAGAGCTGTTGGTAGCAGTAGCATGCTGTGTGAGTGTTAGATGCTCACAGAGCTGTTGGTAGCAGCGGCATGCTGTGTGAGTATTAGATGCTCACAGAGCTGTTGGTAGCAGGGGCTTGCTGTGTGAGTGTTAGATGCTCACAGAGCTGTTGGTAGCAGGAGCATGCTGTGTGAGTATTAGATGCTTACAGAGCTGTTGGTAGCAGGAACATGCTGTGTGAGTGTTAGATGCTCACAGAGCTGTTGGTAGCAGGAGCATGCTGTGTGAGCGTTAGATGCTCACAGAGCTGTTGGTAGCAGCGGCATGCTGTGTGAGCGTTAGATGCTTACAGAGCTGTTGGTAGCAGGGGCATGCTGTGTGAGTGTTAGATGCTTACAGAGCTGTTGGTAGCAGGAACATGCTGTGTGAGTGTTAGATGCTCACAGAGCTGTTGGTAGCAGGAGCATGCTGTGTGAGTGTTAGATGCTCACAGAGCTGTTGGTAGCAGGAGCATGCTGTGTGAGTATTAGATGCTCACAGAGCTGTTGGTAGCAGGAGCATGCTGTGTGAGTGTTAGATGCTCACAGAGCTGTTGGTAGCAGGAGCATGCTGTGTGAGTGTTAGATGCTTACAGAGCTGTTGGTAGCAGCGGCATGCTGCAGGAGATGAATAGAAAAACACGGGGAGCCTTTGGGATGTGAGCAGCTCCATTGACTCAGTGCAGAGGGATGGCAGCGGGTGAGTCATTGAACTGCAAGAGCCTGTGGGCCCAGCACTGTCCTGCTGCCTGTCTCACACAGTACAGCAAAACACAGTGCAGCACAGGCAGTGCATTTCAGCACAGTGCAGCAGAGCTTAGCACAGCACAGCACAGCATAGCATAGCTCAGTACAGCCCAGTATAGCACAGCCAACTATAGCACAGCACAGCCCAGCTGTGCAGTACATTGCCATGGTCTACAAATACACATATTTAAAAACAGACACAAACACATACACCGTCACACATCACTTAGACACATATATGCACAGACACACACACACTCCATACACAATAACACACACATGCACAATTTTTATATTCACTAAACCTATTTTGGTATTTGTCATGCATTTGGGATTTCACTCTATTATTATTATTATTATTATGCTGTTGTTATTATCATTTTAACACATAAAACATTGTGGAGTAATTAATTACATGTTCTTACTGTTTAATGACATTTTATAGTCATATGGCAAGAACAAAACAATCTTAAGGGAACTTCACCAGTCATGCCAAAGACATCAATATCACTGTCTAGCACAAAGAGTGTATTGACGCTGGTGATGTCCAGCCAGGAAACGTCCATGTGTATCGATTTAATCTTTACATTGGAGCTGGTGCACTACCCAAGAGAAGCTAGAGCACACAAACGTTAGACACAGCAAAGCGTATTTAAAGTGGGGAAGCTGTAGCAGAGTTTTACCGACTGTATCCATTAATCCCTCCAAACATCACCCTGTTTCACCCCTCTCTTGACAGCAGAAAAAAACATAAACCCCAAACAAATATTTACTTCCAGCAATCCAAGGAAAACCATCATGTTGAATGGCTCAGTCTTTCAAAGGAACTCGGTGCCATAAAATGATGGCAGATTATTTTATGACGGCAATGCAGTTACATTTATGGGACCAAATTCACAATCCTCTGTGAAGGCTGTCTGATGTTGGCTGCTGTCTGGACGCAGTTTTGGGCTCTCAGGAGAAGAGGCGGAAATACAGAACGTGTGATCCCAAGGAAAACCCACGGAGGGCCCAAACCGTGTCCCCTTCAGATCAACTGCAGTATGTGCCACAGAGAGCACCTGTGTCCTTACATTTCTCCTTCCTGCATCTACCGTGGAAGCGGCAGTGTAGCACAGTGGGTAAAGAACTGGGCTAGTAACCGAAAGGTCATAGGCTCGATTCCTGGGTAGGACACTGCCATTGTACCCTTGAGCAAGATACTTAATATCTTGCTTCAGTATATATATCCAGCTGTATAAATGAATACAATGTAAAATGCTATGCAAAAAAAAAAAAGTTATGTAAGTCGCTCTGGATAAGAGCGTCTGCCAAATGCCTGTAATCTGCCACTTTCCACCGCCATGGGGGAGAGATTCCTCATGCACGTCTCCCCTTCTTCACACTGTATCTCCGCACGAAATATGAGACATGCAACAGGTACACATTTTTCAGTCACAGAAAGCAAAAAATGCTTGTCATGCACATTTGAACTGTTAAGTAATATAAATGCAGTATCCTCACAAACAAAGCCGGTGTTGGCAATTAAGAAACATACAGAGGAGGTTTTAATTCTGCCTGCTTTCTGTTACATTGTACCAGTATCTGTACAGGTTAGTGCAGGTGCTGCAGGTCATGTGACAGAGACTGAGTGGGTATTCAGACACCAGTCCACCATGTCCCCAACCAGGGCCACTGTCAGAGGGGGGAGGCAACCGGGCGCGTTGTTCCAGGCCCTGGAGGAGGGCGTATGGGGAGAGGGGGAAGGGGGGCCCAACGTGATATAATGTTGTCCCAGGACTGGGAATTTCAACCTCAGCCCTGCCACCAGCCCTCTCTACTTCAGTGGGCCCACACAGTGAACCTGCAGCCTGTATCTCTGTGTCTTCCCCCTAGTCCCCTAGTCACTGCGGGTGTCCCTGCTGGACTGTGCGCCTCTCTGTGTCTTCCCCCTAGTCCCCTAGTCACTGCGGGTGTCCCTGCTGGACTGTGCGCCTCTCTGTGTCTTCCCCCTAGTCCCCTAGTCACTGCGGGTGTCCCTGCTGGACTGTGCGACTCTCTGTGTCTTCCCCACCTCTGATCTGCCAGATGTGATCTCAGACTCTGAGCATTCTGCTGAGTGGCTGCTTCATTCCCCTGTGTGTGTGTGTGTGTGTGTGTGTTTTTGTAAAGCGACAGTAGATTAGAATTAGGCAAATAACAAGCCAAGCACAGAAGTCAACAAGAGAAAAATCTACACACACACACACACACACACAAGCACGCACGCACGCACACAAGCACACACACAGATGTGCAGAGCAGATGGAAGGGTTAGGGAAGCCCACACGAGTCCCAGTGTTCCTGGTCCTTGGACTCCATAAGCACAGGCTGGGCTGACGGCAGCTGGTAGACACTGTCCATGTGCGGCCCACCCAGTGCATTGTGGGTGACGAGATACTGTCCACACACATCCCATACCTCCCCATGTACACACAGATGTGCTCCTAGTGCATTGTGGGTGGTGAGATACTGTCCACACGCATTACAGACCTCCTTCAGTACACAGAGCTGTGCTCCTAGTGCATTGTGGGTAAAGACGTAAGGACCTCACTGTCCACTCATGGTGCATACCTCTCACTTCTGCTCACAGCTCTACCCCCACAGCAGCGTGGGTGAAGAGGTAGTGGGAAACAGCCCTACTCTGAGGTCTGTCAAGCAGGGGAAAAGGCACAATGGAGCGTAAGCATGCGCACAGCATGCATGCTCTCAGCGCGGGTTTAGGAAGAGTCACAGAGAGAGGCGATCAATGACCACTTGCCCGGGGGCACGGAGCCCCCCTCTGGCCACCCCAACTGCTCTGCAGGCTCTGAGGCAAGGGGGGGGTTTGGGTGGTTTGGGGGCTGACAGCTCTCCTTCACCCTTCACAAACTTCTAACAGGCCCTTAACAAAGGAGCAGTGAGGAGGAAAGCAGGCTGCATGCTTTTACAGTGCACTGTAGTAAAACTTAATGAGCTGCCCCTTGATTAACTGCTGTCTTGCACAAATATCCAATAGGCATAAAGCAAAAAAAGAAAAAAAAAGAAGAAGAGAGAAGCTAACCGGAGCAGCATTTCAAACAGCAGGTTTAATTTCCCTCTGGTCGGTTGGGGGGCGGGCCCAGGGTCTCCTACCCTAGCCCTTGGTGCAGCTGTGTAAATCCTGGCCATGCCAGTGCTGACTGTGGCTGGGGGGGGGGGGGGGGTGGTCCCAGGGGCAGAGGCGTAATTGGACTTAATGTTACTCCGGGGGTGGGGGGGGGGTGGGGGGGTTCCGGCCAGCAGTGCCCTCTACCTGACGCGCTTCCAAAACTGAGGGAGGATACTGCAGCAGCGATGGGACTGACGTACTATCACGGCTGGACAGTCCAAAGTGAGACAAATGAACAGGATAGGTTTTAATTTGTGGTTCTCTACGATGTAAGCACTTCCTGGTGTAACTGTAAACACTGACCACACAGAAAAGTAATGCTCATGAAGACCATTCTCTCTCTCCCTTCTCTCTCATACACACACATACACGCACACGCACACACACACACAAACACAGTCCACTTCCTAGAATTTTTAAAATATAATTTGGGTTTTAGGGTATGTTATCAGTAGGTTCTGACAGTTTTTGTAGCTATTTGGGAGGTTCGTAAGTGTGCTTTCTTGGTTTAAACCACAAGAAATGTCCCTATACCAGCCATTGTAAAGCAAGCAGGTCATGTAAAACGTCTATCAGAACCCTAAAATATTCTTGAGTACACACAGGAACTGTCTTAGCTAATTAAAAACATGCAATAAAACAAACTGTATTTTTTTTAAACACACAAAAAACTATAAAACACAAATTATCCATTTAATTAGTTGTTGACCAAGTGATGTGTGATTACTGACATCACATCACTAAGTCATTGAAACATGGCAGGGGAATATGGGTGTGTGATCTCACTATATAAAATGTGAGTTGTATACATTATGAATATACATCATATAGCCTTGTGAATGTGAAGTAAATTCAAGGTGAAGTAAATTCTTTTTTGTATCGGTTTATAATATGGACAGACTTTGTCCCGCTCTGTTTGGGTGATTGACATGTGATTTGTGTTTCAGACACACAAATGCACGCGCACACACACACATACATAAACACACACACACATGCATGGAGATGAAAAAAGATGTTTAAAGATTTCAGATAACATGTTTTTTTAATGCCAATAATGGATTTTGAATTTCACACTTAATGTAGTAAAGGAAATCCTCTCAATTATCCAACTATGTTTTGAGTTATTGATTTTCATGGCAGTTTAAGACTTTTTTTTTTCAATGACTGGGGGAAGCTATTTAAATTTTGCTGCGTCTTTTTCTTTTCCTCAGCCATATTGTGCCAGCAATATATCAGATGGCATATATATGGTGTATAGTCCTGATATTCTATCTGCTAATGTTGTCGCTCTTGATGCAGTGTTGTCGATGTTGTTAAATGTTGAGACAAAGCCAAACTGAGTTTCACTTGCGTAGGCATTTACACGCCAGAAGAGACTTGATGCAAGTACAAGGGCCGGCACGGCACAGTTTACTGGTTAGAAACAACTGAATAGATGGTACATACACCTCCAGTGCTACAGTGCCAATAAACACACTAGCACCAGAAGCACCAGCTCTGTGGATGCCCAGTGTGCTCAAGGACACACAATAAATGAGATGACCACCCCCCCCCTTCAAAAAACAACCATACAAAAAAAGATTGCTGAGAATTCTGCAAATGTGAAATATGAGTGCTCCCATAGTATGCAATTCAGACATTCACATTTGCAATAACTGTTGCTAAAGTATATTCCTTCAAACCTTATGGCATACATTTAAAAAAAATTTCAATCAAAAAAATTTAAGGTTAACTGCGCATCAGAACTCAACTTAGTTCCATCACCACAGTATCACCAGGCCACAGTAAGAAAACCCAGCAAACCCACTTCCAGACCAGCCAAACATCGGCTCCACATGCCACACAGAAAAGGGCCGGGAGTGTTCTATGGCCCCCATTCCACTGCGCTAATGATAATGAAAGCATCTCAGCAGGAACCGTCCCACCGTACACCTCTGAACACCCTCAGCAAAACAGGGACAATCCCCTGCCCGACGGTGCCCCTGCAGGACCCCCAGGATGAGCCACACTTCACCTGTTACACCTGCACACTGTCACATCCCATGGTCCCCCAAACAGGTCCACACATTGCACTGCCTTCTGAAATACCCAATATCCTTCATACGCAGTATATAAATATGTTGTGAAATATATTAGATTAGACTGGTCCTATATATATATATATATATATATCTGTGTGTATATAATAAAAAATGTATCTCTTTTATAAATTTATCTATAAAATCTATATATAAAAATATTATTTCACTGATTTCTCACCAGAGAACATACTATAAGCCATATTGTCTCTTACCATCACGATTGCATGTTGTAAAAAAATTATTCAAAAGACATTGTATTATTTATATGGAGATCTATACTATAGACCTCTCTCATTCAAAACACACTTTCTATTTTCAGAGTCTCTATATTTTCAGAATTAATGATGATGGCCCTGGATTGTCAGATCAGCGTGTTTTACCTTGGCCCATCTCTGAATGTTCATTTCCCACATGCTCATTTAAATGTCAATGAATCAGGTCCACTGTCCAAATAGTAATCTGAGGAAAGAATAATATTTCACCAAGTGATTGTTGATTTTTTTTTGGTGTCATAATGCCCCTGATGTGTTGGGGTTCTGAATTATAATCTAACCACATATTTGTCTATAGGGAACAGATTGACTGAAGTGTGCAAACAAGGAAAAACACACAGAAAGAGAAGGCCTTCTTGGTGTTCACTCTCTATTTGTGATGTACAGAAGCATGCCTGATTTCCCCCTCCCTCCTTCTCCTCCATCTCATTGATACATTGACCGCCCCCCTTCTCTCTCTCTCTCTCTCTCTCTCTCTCTATCTCTCACATTCCTCCCTCTCTTTCCCCACAGAAGGTATCTGTGCTGCAACGTTGCTCCCACCAAAATAATGAAAAAGGAGTACAGCTCCAGGCAAAATAGCTACATGTCATTTATAGTTAAAGAGGAATCACACACATGTATGAGAAACCTCAAGTAGAATCACACACAAGTAAAAGCACACACAGGCAAAATAAATCCCGCACAGAAGCACACATGAGCATTAAAAATCACAAACAGAATCACACACAGGCATAATAAATCACAAGCCAAATCACACACAGGAATAATAAATCACAAGCAGAATCACACACAGGCATAATAAATCACAAGCCGAATCACGCACAGGCATAATAAATCACAAGCAGAATCACACACAGGTGGAATCACACAAAAGCATGAAAAATCACAAGCAGAATCACAAACAGACATAACATATCACAAGTAGAGCAAATCCCACAGTCAAAACCTCCCCTGAAAAAACACACAGCCTTAATTGCATGTGTGCAGAATCACACACTGTGCTGGAACAGTCATGTACAAGTGGTGAAACACAGCTGAAACAATTATAGGCAGAACCAAACATATGCAAAATCACAGACATTCAAAGTGAATCAAATTAATCACACCAAAACAGCACCATCACACACTGGCAGAATACACACAGAAAACACAGGCATGATTGTACAAGTACAACCACAAACTAACAGAATCACACACACACTCACACAGACACACTAAATCACCAGATGCTCACCAGACACAGGCAGGTCTGAACAGGCACTCAGTTCCAAGCAGCATATTAACATTCAGAGAGTGAGATATTGCCTGTCAAGTTTGTGAACCATGCGGAACCTAGTGGGTGTCATAAATGGTCTCAGCTGAAGGCTGAGGGCTTGTTCTCCCAGATTAAAGTGCTCGGACCTCACCTCAATATTATTTTATTTCCCAGTTTAGTGTCAGCAGCCACACGTTACTGCTTCCATCTCTCCAAATTTGGCCTGCTGTAGTTTCTCACATACACACATGTTCACACATGCACACAGGCACGCACACTCAAACACACACACACACACACAGGCTGGTCTGATACTGTCTTTTGGATACTGTCCATTTCACTATTCCATCAGTGGCTAAAATGGCTATAAGATGGCCTGGTTTCTCAAGCCAGCTGATGGGACTGCAGTAAGCCTGTAATTCAGCATCCAGTATCGAGCATCCAGAATCAACCAGCATCCAGCATCTCCTGCATCTAACAACCAGCACCTAGCATCTCAAACGTCCAGCATCAACCAGCATCCAGCATCTCCAGCATCTCCCGCATCCAGCATCTCCAACATCCAGCATCAATCAGCATCCAGCATCTCCAACATCCAGCATCAACCAGCATCCAGCATCTCCAACATCCAGTATCAACCAGCATCCAGCATCTCCAACATCCAGCATCAACCAGCATCCAGCATCTACAACATCTAGCATCAACCAGCATCTCCAACATCCGGCATCAACCAGCATCCAGCATCTCCAACATCCAGCATCAACCAGCATCTCCAACACCCAGCATCTCCAGCATCCAACAATCAGCACATAGCATCTCCCTCATCCAGCATCAACCACCATCATCCAGCATCTCCAACACCCAGCATCTCCAGCATCCAACAACCAGCACCTAGCATCTCCAACATCCAGCATCAAGCAGCGTTCAGCATCTCCAACATCCAGCATCAACCAGCATCTCCAACACCCAGCATCTCCAGCATCCAACAACCAGCACCTAGCATTTCCAACATCCAGCATCAACCAGCGTTCAGCATCTCCGACAACCAGCATCCAGTATCTCTAGCATCCAGCATCAGCCAGCATCCAGCATCCAGAATCCACAGCATTTAGCATCTCCAGCATCCAACAACCAGCACTGCTTCCTCATTCAGTATCTCAGTAGCTCTTCACTGTAGCATGGACAGCCTCAACTTCTGACCCCGGGGCACAGCTCAGATGCTACATTCAGCGACTGAAGTGAGCAGCCATACCAGTCCCTCTTGTGTTAAATGGCATACTGAATTTACACCTCAACAAGTATGAATTTGGGTCCTAAATTAGTATGGGTCCGAAAATGATAGCAATATTCACAGCACCATGGCAACCAACATCTAATATGTTCTTTTGAGGTAACAGACAATGAAAGGACATATCAGAATGTGTTCTGTTTTCGCAAAAATAAAAATAATTTGTAATAAATTACTACCATAAATTAAATAAAATTCAATATATTGAGGAAAAAAACAATACCCTAAAACTGCCCATAGACCCATCTCACTGAGGATCATCAAAAACTACCTGAATAATATGTGCTCATAAAAAAGGTAATAAACACAAAAGCAAACGACCACAATCACAACAAAGAGTGCTTGTGAGTTGTTCAGCTACATTGTACACTGTCAGACTCATACTTGTAATAAAATATGCAAAACCAAACAATAGACCAATCAGCAGGAAAACATAAGAAATAACTGCCCATTATCAGTCGCATGACAACCAATTCTGATAAGCTGTCTATCAGCTAATCTAATTTATGAGACAATACATTGGTTGGGCTCTGACAGGGATTCTGTGGAATACTTTATTCATGCTTGTTTATGCAATGACAATGCGTCTTTCAATCTAGATTTCTGTATCGCATTCATTCTCAGTCAATTTAATTTTGATTGTCCCTCTGCTGGTCTCCCGCCATCTCTGTCATCACTGACCCCCACCCTCCCCAGCACACACAAGTGATTGTTGCAGTACATTATTTGTCAGTGGTCTATAAAACCCTCTTTATTTCACGGTGGTGAATGACAAATGTACCTGTACGACTGCTTATGCTGATTTGTCTGCATGTGTATGTGTGCGTTGGTGTGTGTGTGTGTGTGTGTGTGTTTGCATGTATGTGTGTGTATGTGTGTGAGTGTGTTGGTGTGTGTGTAGGTGTGTGTGGGTGTGTGTGTGTGTTTGCGTTTGCATGTGTGTGTGTGTGTGTGTAGTTGTGTGTGGGTGGGTGTGAGTGGTTTCATTTAGGCTTGTGTGTATTTGCCAACAAGTCCCATAACAGCATACCTATCTGCAGTTTTAATTAAGAGAGATTAAAAATCCAATTTAAGCAATAAAAATCAATTAATCCCCCCAAATTGCCTCCTTCTAAGAAAACCTGCAAACCTCAGCAGAATTGGCTACGAGAGCTCGGCGAGCTACACGAGGTGGCTGGGTCTCTCACCTCAGCACCCAGAGAGCTGCAGCGTCGAGGGTCCTCACCTGAGGACTTGTGCGGACTTGTGAGGACCCTCAACACCATCACACACACCAGCTTTCAAACCCTTTAAGGCACGAGATTACAAATATGTGCTTAGAATGTCCTTAACAGAACATTCTACTGCTAATGTAGCGATCGCTTATGGTAATGGAAGGAATGGAGTTCTAGAACAGAAGAATTAAAAAAAAAAAAAAAAAAAAAAAAAAAAAAAACATTGTAAGAAACCTGTTCTTCCAAGGGTTAAAAATGGCACCTAGGGGCCATGGTCCAAAATATTCTATGTGCTAATAGCAAAACCATATCTAAATAAAGTGCATTTACAGTGCATACAGTACATAAAAAATGCATGCGCTTTTACTTATTCTGTCAGTAGTGGGAGGCATGCTGACGCTATGAATGTGCAAGCATGGACACAAAGTTTGAGTCAGCCGAACACGATACTTTTAATATTATCAATTTCACATTTAATATTATCAAAGGGACAAGATTATATTTATAAAGGGCCAAATGTGCCCCCCCCCCCCCCCCCACCCCCTACTCTGCCACATCCCAGGCCACCGGTTGAATAGGCCTGCCATATAATGAATCGCTAAATGCAGTTCCAAAGTGCTGCTACACTACCTCTAGTATTATTGGCTGGACCGCAACAGCGGGGCCAGCCCTACAAACGCACGTGTCTGTGACTGACTGAGTGAGTGACTGAGTGAGTGATGGAGTTACACCATTGGTCGGCCGAAAAATGAAGTCACATCTTTGGTCGGCTGGATCACGTGTGTTAGGTCCAGCCATATACTAGGTTTTAACCTGGTCTTGTTATTACAACAGCTTGATCCACAGATATTTGGTACTTTCAGTTGGCACACAATCTACAGCACCCTTGTCCACAACCCCCCCCCCCCCCCATATATATAAATATAAATAAATTCAGTTTATATATATATATATATATATATATGGCATAAGCCCCTGGGTCCGTACCTTGAAAATACACAGTCATATAACTGCATATGGGAGAGGGAAAAAAATCACAGAATAAAATGCCATCTGCTGAAATGGCGACAATGCCCACAAATCATGACCGTGATAATCATAATAACAATAGTAATTCTGTTGGAAAATAGTGTTGAGATAGTCCTATTAAAATCCCAGCCAATTTAAAATCACTGGAAATGACTGTTTATTCTCCTGTCTCCCTCACCGCCCTGCACCCCCTCTTCTCTCTCTCTTTCTCTCCCTCTCCCCCTCACTCTCTCTCTCTCTCTACCCCTCCCCCTCCCCCTCCCTCTCCCTCCTAAACTGCCTGAGGCAGAATGATTAATTTGTGGCTATTGATTCCTCCTCTTGAGCTGAAAAAGCAAGAGAGGGAGAGGGAGAGATAGAGAGGGAATACATCCAGTATTCTATGTAGTGCCTCTATGCAGTTCTTTTTTTTTCCGGATCCTTAATGTAGAAAAAAAAAAGGCCAATGGTTGCAGTCTGGATGCGTCAAACCACCTCCCTCTCCCTCTCCCTCTCTCCCATCCTCTCTCCGATTGGCAGCTCACTGAGTGTCCACATGCCATTTCTCCCCCTGCTGCAATGAAATGAGGGGAAAAAGGAGAGATAAATAGTAAATAGGAAGGGAGGGATAGATAGATGAGTGTAGGGTGTGTGTGTGTGTGTATGTGTGTGTATATATGTACGGGGGGATGTTATTCAATCATGCTACAGTTCCATGGATTTGAACATTTCTGCTTGCTTGCTATTTCCATCGCCTTTCTGGAAAATCCAGAGCTCAAACTGCCATCGATGCCCCTCGCCCCCTCGAGCTGAACCCTGCCCATCCACAAAGACGGGGCTGAGCTCCCTGTCAGGTTTGCTAACTGTTGCCTTAAAAAACGCTCCCCTGCCCTCACTGGTTCCCCTCTCACACCCCCCACCCCCCCCCCGCCCTCCAGTTTCCACGGCGAACTGCTGTGAGGCCGCCACCGCCGGTTGCCGGATGCGGGAGGACGCGGAGCCGCGATACCGTTCGCCCGAGTCAGACGGCGACACGCCGAGAATCTCCTCGGTGTCGCCGTCTGACTCGGGCGAACGGTATCGCGGCTCCGCGTCCTCCCGCGTTCGGCGCATACCCAGAGCCTCAGCCGCGAGCGCCTTCTGAGAAACCACCAGCTCTCGCTCTCCCTCTCACCGAACCGCGCGGCCCAGGAACGGAGCGGTCCGGCTGAGGAGACGAAAAACAAGATGGCCGCCACAGGCAGCAGGGACATGTAGCCTCTAATTTAGAATGAAGTGGAGGCCTGCAATGAGGACGCCTGAGAGAGTTTCCCTAACAGGAAACAGGAAACAGTCAAGACAAGGGCGGGACAGGGTAAGGCCAGGCCTTATTGGCCCGGGCGCTGAGTGACCATCGCTCATCAGACTGTAGGTAAAATGCAACCGTGTATTATACAGCGGATTCATTATTTCAATTATTTCAGTTAGGAATACGTCATATTTAATGCCTCACTTTGTGGGTCGGCTCTGATCCGCTCAGGGATGTGATTTTGAGTGAATGTGCGGTGCAGAAGCCGCAGCGTGCTCGATTCTCACGGGTACCGCACCGCGCCCCGAGTCGGAACAGTTCCGAAAAAGCTCTGTGTTTCAGTGCCAGGAGCGATGAGAAACGTGTTACACGCCGATAGCTGCGGCGCTCCATTCTGCAGCAGGTGTCGAGTGTAAAGATCAATCAAACAGCTGAGGACACGGAGGACACGTTCACGCACAGGATGAGCGCTGGAACGAACTGAGACACGAGGTTCAAATATCGGGCGCAACTTCACTGGATGAGCCCACAATGTTCTAGTGCCTGTGTTGGTACAGGAACATCTAGCCAAAATCATGAGATGCTTTGAAAACACTGAATGTCACAAAGCACTTTCATCATTTCATCAGAGGTTATATAAATGACTTACATCACACATATCACACGTCTTTCCAACAGGCCAACCAGAGATACAACGTATATCTGATGAAGAGCTTTGTAGGTCAAAAGGTTGTCTCCACCACTACACGTGTTCGGTTGCATTTGACATAGTGTATGTATAACCCTCTTATCTTAAACAAACTCAAAGATAGACACACATTAGAAAATAAAGAGCTTGGGCTGTTTGAAAGTTGCACTGTTCTATTACTGACTGCGAGAAAAAAGGAGAAAGAACAATGGCGGGGAATTTACGCTGATGCTGATGCTTCAGCGACGTTGTTTACACAACAATTCACAGGCGGCGTCTTCGTGGGTTTGGAGTGCTCGGAGAAGGGTCCTCAAGAAGGCGGACCGCTAATTACCGCGAGCCCAATCACTCGTCAGCCACGAGCAGAATTCCAACGGCACTCCGAGAGACGGCACGCTGGGTCCATCTGAATCTCTGCCTCACAGACATCCGTAAAACAGACCCCATCGGCGTTTTCCGGCGTGCAGGGAATATGTAACCAAACAGAACATCAAACTCACATGAAGGTACGTTCATCAGCAGAGTGAAAGCGGTCAGAGCATTGGACATAATGTGACCGTCGAGTCAAAGGCTTGAATTCAAAGGCCGGGGATGTCATGTGAGTCAGTGAGTCAGGAATCGATAACTATCTAATGATACATGCGAGAATGTGAACTTTAAGCGTCGAAAAGCCAGCGTCAATAAGCTTGTCTGGTAAACAGATCGTAGCGCGGCGAACACAGAGAGGATGTCATGGCAGCACGGCTGTGCCAGAGCATCCGGATCAGGCAAAATAAACAATAACATAATTAACTCCTTTGGAGAATACATTCCACTAAAGTAATTTCACAAAGAGACAAAGCTCTGAACACACTGGATTTCTGTTTAACAAAATTTAAAACAGACCCTCTCTATTTATTTATTCATTTATTTTCTATCTTCTCATTATAGTACCCGACAGCATTTCTGTGCCTACCTCATCACTGCAACATTCTCCACCAATAGGAGAGCAAGAAAAAATACAAGAAACCTTTACAAAGCCATCAAAGCTTTTTAATACGGAAAACAGCACTTCATTAATAAGCACCTGTCTGTTATCTGAAGTGTCCAACAGACCATTTCCATCACAACCCTGTAAAGACTGGAAAGCCTCCTCTTCAATAGTAGCTTACCAGAAACGAATAGGCTATCAACAGGTTTTTACATCTATCAACAGGCTTCAAAATAAAAAAATATAAAAAAACTGAGCAAATACTACAATGTATGTATAGCACAGCCTTGGAAAGTAATCCTTATTTAGTTAGGCATTTCATTTCAGATTAAAATGAACATTTTCCTGCTGCGATCTTTTTATGAGTCATCACAATAGTACGTTTTTTTTTGTGTGTACAACACTGGCATACAATGTGACTTCATTACCTATGTTTTCTTAAGCTATACATACTCAACCTGTTCTCTTTCAGGCATACCACAGTGTTACAGCTAGCTAATCCCTGTAACGGCTGGTGTTTGCCTACAGGCCCGCTCTCCCCAATCAGCTTCTCTCTATTAATGGTTTTAATATTGTCTTACAAGGCATACAAGTACAGTACAGTGCAGTGTCATACAATAATGCAGGAAACATATTTTTAACAGAAAATTACAGAAAAGCATCCACCACTACATATAAATATCAGATCTATCAGCATTTGTCCACTCTTTCTGTTGTGCACCCTACAACCACTTTAAGTCTTCCATCCTTCCAGTCAACAAACAAGTTGTCCTCGCAACAAAAGTTGCTACCAGAAGTGTCAATAACGTTGATAGAACCCTTTGCCTTCAAAAGTGACATTGGCCATATGAGATTAGATATAAGATAATACAACAACATGAAGAAGGTGAAAGAAAATAAGTGAAAAACTGGAATTTCCAAAACTGGAGTTGAAGATTATTGCACAATGCAGAGAAATTGTGACTCCTGACAACCATGCAAAAACTGGTGGACCACCAAAACTATCGCCATCACAAAGACAGCACTTAAAGATTTCATCTTTGAAAGATAGGGGAAAAAAGCTCCACTCTTGCTTCAGATTTGAAGACACCCACAGGTGTTTCAATCCTTCCATTGTGAGAGGACAACTCAATACTAAGGGTGTGAAAGGATGTGTTGCTGTCAAAACTGCACTACTGAGAACGGGTAATAAACCAAAGAGAAGAAAATTTTCACTAGTACACCAAAACAGGACACCTGAGATGTCAAGTAAGGTTTTATTGACCATGAGTCTAAATTTGAGATTTTTGGAAGTAAGAGAAGGCAGTATGTACAGTACGCCGCTGAAGCAGTGAAAGACTCTTTGAACCATGTCTACAACCATCAGTCAAGCATAGTGGAGGATCGGTGCAAGTTTGGGATTTTACACTCTGCCGTTGGAGATGAGGTTTTGACTGAAGAGATCATGAATGCTGATAAATAAAAACAGATCTTAACATAGTACCATGTAATGCCCTCTGGGCAATGTTTGACTGGGAGCAAATTCATTCCACAGCAAAATAATGACCCCAAGCACACTGCTAAGAAGATCAAGCCGCTGGTATTCTCCGAACAATGGACTGGCCACCCCAGAGTCCAGATCTCAGCATCACTGAATGTGCTTGGGATTACTCGGATCAAGAGAGGCAGAAAATACAACCAACTTCTAATACTGAACTTTGGAGCTGTTTAGGAGAAGCATGGAAAAATACCCCTAAAGATATTTTTGAAAAACTCAAAGCAAGTCTCCTGAAGATATGGGAAGCTGTAATAAAGACGAAAGGTGGACACACTGAGCGCTGAAACATGTGATACTGTACATAGTTGTTGAGGTTCTGCACTTAATGGCTGTTTTCCATGGAATGTAATAAAGAAGGAACGGGTGGTATCTGACTTTAGCACAGTATTGTAAGTGACATATTGCTAAATATAAATATAAGTACAAAGATCAAGAAGAAACCATACCTTGACAGTGTTAGAACAAATTCAAGCTTATTTCAATACAATAGTCATTTATCAATGGCAATGTTACAGATGGCCAGGCGTGCCAGCTTGACTAGAGGCTAAAAGAACATTATAACTGCCTAAATACCCCGTCATGTGTAGCCTAATCATAAAGAGAGCATAGGCATCGGCCGTCTGCAGTCTCCTCTGCAGATGAGGTAATGCTTTGTTTGTCACACATACAGAGTGGCAGCATCAGAGCTCACACGTATACCAGCACCAGCTCACACCCCTGGATCTGATTACAGGAGCACTACAGCCATTTCTTACACACACACTTACACACGCACACGTCCATAAGTCTTACTGCCGTACTGGCTCAGGTTGCACTGTTGTATGAGGACAGGATCGATGCAGTCGGAACATTAGCATGGGTAGCGGGGGTGTGTGTGTGTGGCTAAACGGCAGTTGCTAAATTTATCCCAGTCACCAATGGACAAGTTCAAACAGAAGTCATCCGCAGAAATATTTAAAAGAAGTAGGTAAGCTCAGTCCCTTCAGACTGCACGAAATGACAGAGCGCATGAAGCAAGCACGGCACCTGTAAGGGTCCCAGAACGTCACAGCGCAAGTGAGCCCCCCCCCCCCCCCCCCCAGAGATCCATTCCCCTCCCACCTGGGCTCACCTCAGGCTCACCATGCTTGCCCTTAGATCCCGTGAGTCATGACACTGCTGTGCTAGTTTTGTGCCTGTTCACACGTGAGGCACAAAGAGATATGAGCGGAACCAACGGCGATCTTCTGCACAAATCTGATATCATCACAGAGACAGTGCTGTGAAATCGCACTCGAGTGCAGAGACTAGCAAGGCAACACGCGCTCTGCTTCCGCAGTTTGTGTGGAATGTGGCATTAGGATGTGGCAATAGTTTTCCTTTTTTTGCAGTGGAGTGGACTGGCTTCAGTTCTGAAGTGGTTATTTTTTATGCCACTGCCTAACAATTTTAGCAAAACTGTGATTGAACAACCCGTAAAAATGTTGTGAATAAATTAAATTGTATTTTATAAATAAGCATCTAAGCATCCCCCAGGTTATTTGTCTAGGTAAATTCCCCCAACTCCACACCAGCTAATGTATGGTAAAATGAGTCCACCACATATTTGGTGGTGAGGGTGAGATTCACTTCAACAACTTTTCTATTCTAAAGCTTTGGACACATTTGTGTGTGTGTGTATGTGTGTGTGTGCATGTGGAGACACAGGGCAGGATGTGTGTGTGTGTGCATGTGCAGACACAGGGCAGGATGCGTGTGTGTGTGTGTGTGTGTTTATGTGTTTATGTGTGTGTGTGTGTGTGCATGTGCAGACACAGGGCAGGATGCATGTGTGTGTGTGTGTGTGGATGTGCAGACACAGGGCAGGATGCATGTGTGTGTGTGTGTGCGCATGTGCAGACACAAGGCAGGATACGCGTGTCCCCTGAAGTGTGTCAGAGTCCTGATTTGAGAGTGAGAAGGGAAGTCACACTGCTCTGCATTAAATATTGACACGTCTCTAATTGTACAGGGATGACGAACCTGGCGCTTGCGGCCTCTGCTTCCTGAGCTCACAGGAAGGAACCTGGCCGAGGGGGAAGACTGGAGGAAATGGAAACCCTCTGACCTGTTACATCATTCTGCATCATCAGCATCCTAACATTATGCAACCTTTTACTGCATCATCGACATGAAAACGTCATTGCACGTGCTTCATCTGAACCAGCGGCACACACAGCCTTTTCCAGACGTGCCGTGTCAGTATTTGAAGATTACATAATTTTAATCTGGACAAGCTCAACGAATTCTCCTGGTCTGGAAACACAAACCACATTAATCCTCACCTTGGGAAATCACCAGTATTTGCCCAACCGTATGACATCATTAACTGATCTGTATGGATAACAGGCCTGGATGATGCTCTGTACAGATCTTAAACACAGATGTGTACAAAACAATGCAGCTTGTAATTAGCTGGTGCTCTGGGAATTCCTTAGGATTAAATTACACTTGATCAAATTACTGCTTTTACACACTGAGGGCAACGTCAAAGGGAAATCTTGACCCTTTAAATAATAACAGTAATATGTACCCTATTAATACAGCATTAATAGCATAAATTACAGAGTCATCTGCTACATCTTCCTTCTTCAGCTGAAGTGTTGAAGGCATAATGTTCTCTGAATGTTTCTGATGATGACCAGGCGGATGCTGGGAGCTACTGTGGTTGGCTGAGCCACATATCTACAGTATGCACTGTGGCAGCGCAGTCACAGTCCACCAGTCAAAATGACTGCGATGAGGTTTGCCTGCATGTACGTCAGCGCATATAAATACAAATATACAACCAATATACAGTGCAACTCTATATGCTACAAGGACACACACCCATAAACGGTGAAAGAGGAAATTTTATGTGGTCTTTCAGTTTTATTTCAGAGCTGTACGCTTCACATTCTGTTGTGGAGTTTTACAGTGGCCAGGCACACTAGCACTTATGCAAGTCGTTTACAATACAGAATGGAGAAACACTCTTTTGAGTCCGCCATCATCGTTAGTATCGTGCTTATGGAGTGTCCCGGGGCAGTTTGGGTGAAGGTCGGAGGCTGAGTCAGTCAGGTTTAGCAGGTAGACTCCGCCCTCATTGTGTCCTTGCCCAGCCCCCACCCCCTCACCCGCCACTGTGAGCCTCCTCTTATTTTTAAATTATTATTTATCGACCTTTCGCTAACCCTAAAGCCTCACTGAGTTCCGAACTCTCTTTTTAAAGAGAGACCTGGCCAAGGCAGCAGCCAACACAGTGTCGGTATTCACAGTGTCTCTTCACTGACACCACTCTGTTCCCCAACAGTCGAGAGATGTGAACGTGCACACCAAAGTCTTCAGTGTGAAAGTACTTTTAACACTAACAGTGTTAGTACATCTAGTCCCTAGGAGACGCACATAAAATCTATTTTTGGCTTTGTTAAGACAAGCAGTGACCCAAATCTGATTTTTTTTGTGACATATTCAATGTCAAAAAAAGCTTATCTAAGCAGCAAATAATCAAACGGAATCGGTTATTTTCAATTTTGATTTCACATACATATGTGATCCTAAATCCCTGACATAACTGACACCTCTGTGCCTGACCAGTCAAATTATTTTTTTTTTTGCCTCTCAAGTGCTTTTCATCGCACCCCACAGGAGACAGTGTTTTGCTACATTAGCATTTCACCACAGAAATGAGAAACATGCAGCCTGTCCAAACACACAAATCTGATCCGGCCAGCTGTAAGATTACTGTATGGACAGTGGCCCAGAAAGACGGGATTTGAGAAGACGAATGGGGATTCGAGCATTTAGCCTGCTGTCTAAACAAAGCCGGAGAGTTTGGCGAACACTCGGGACTGTGCTACAGGGTCATCTGAGTTGACTGTGAGATTAGGGGTGGGGGGGGGAGGAGGGATTTAGACCTGGCAACACAGTGGCCTGTATATCTCATACCCTCTTTACTGTTCTTCCTAATTTGGAATCTGTCTCTAGCTGCACCCCCCCCAGAAGGAGCCCTGCAGTGGAAGCATGCAGCGCAAATATGGCAGCGCTCACTTAAGCGTTTAATCATAACGAGAGTTTGCGTGAGAGGAATCAAAAGTACTCTGTGAGAGTAAAGTTCATTCTCCGTTGATTTAACACTGAACGTTTTATGACGCGGGCACCCTCCAGGGGCACCAGACGCTCGCAAAGCGTCCACTACAGTATGTTCCACACGGCCGGCCACGCAGTACTAAAGGAGAGCTAGCGCAACTGCACACCTCTGCCACAGTCTACCTGTCAGCGAATATCCCTCGCTGACAGGTAGACCGTGGGTGCCTGGCAACGATTGCGATGACGACCCAAGATACCCTAGTCACTTAAACTGACCCCATCCTTCGTGGAAAGAACTGAGTTGTGCCAGTGAGCATTCCTGCTCATAGCGCACTAGTCACACAGCCCGCCCGAGTGACCTCACATGACCCCGATCGAGCCCTCTCTCCAGCGATACCCCCCCCAGAACTGTGCTGCTTCCTTTCTGCTGAAATCCAAAAAAAAAAAAACTATTTCTGAACTCAGTTAAAAGAATCACATTCTTTTGCCTTCCTAACAGAACATAACCATGATGCAATGCATTATAATGATGAATTAACATTATTTAATAATTAGCATTTTAAATTTAAATTAACATGTTCTTTTTTTTTCTTTTCTCTTTTTTTACACCGTGAGGAGAGTGCTGCGAATATAAAGTGAGATCCCACGTCTTCGCTCTGCGTTTTCCGTTTCCCTTCGTTTAAAAACGTAATTATCCATCATTCCATACTTCACACCATTAAAAGGACATGCTCTGATACCACAGTGCAGTCTGCTGCCGGGCACGACAGCCTCGTTACCATTTTAAAACAAAAACAAACAGATACATCAACGCGGGATAATGGGCTGTCATCTGGCCCAAAACCTCCAAACGAGGGAGGGCTCGGTGGAGGTTTTTCAACTTCCATCGTATTGCACTCTAGGTCTCCCACAGGGAAAGCCCTGTTGATATAGATGCATTACATAACAGGTTATATAATGTTGAAACTCGCTGTTCTCCACAGTTGTGTATTCCACCTACTACAAAACGGCTCTACACTGGGCATCTCTGAGTCACATCAGCACAACAGGCATGGCTAATGTGTGGATGCTACTCCAGCAGCAGAGGAGAATTGAATTTAAAAAGCACATTGTAGGTGCCACATGAACGGCGGTGCGTTGCCGATGCCCGCGGACTGCAGAGTAAGCCGCTGTCCTTTGCCGCAGGTGCACTGACCTGCATCAATTTAGACACTTATCCCGTGGAGTGAACCATAAGTCCTAGAGCTAGTTCATCTCTGTATGAAATACACCCACACGCACCTCACATTCACACGCGCTTCACATTCACACGCACAAACGAGCGCGCACACACCTCACATTCACACGCACAAATGCGCGCACACACACACACACACCTCACATTCACATGCACAAATGCAAGCACACGAGTGCACACACACAGACTCCTGCGAGCGCGCACGTACACACACACGCACACTAACCTCACATTCACATGCAGAAACACATGCGAGCGCGCACACACACAAACGCACACACACACACACACACACACACACACACACACGGCATTCAGTCAGCCGTTCCGTCCGTTTTTAAGCTCGAGTCTCGCTCACAGTACCGTCTCCCTCACCTCACCACACGTCACGCCTATTTCATTAAGTGTCACATCCATTTCTGCACACATGATACTCACTGTAATATTCATTTCATCATGTCACATCCACTTCAGTATTTATAATACTCAATTTCACTCTGTCGTGCTCCATTCATTATGTGTCATATCCAATTCATGGCATGTCACATTCAGAGAGCTGTGACCGCCACCTGTGGGGCCTCCAAAAACCCCTCGCTCACTCAAAAGCCAGTGACGATGGAAAGGGACCCTGCCCTGCCGGCCTGTAGCTGTCCCGCGCTAACACAGACCTCCAGCGCACAGTACCTGTCTGCAGGGGCCCCACCAGGGGTTTTCAGCTCCATAAAACAATCTCACACTGGGCCCCAACGGCCCATGGAATCATCCTAACAACCCCTTCCCCCCCCCCCCCCCCCCCCCCTTCACACACACACACACACACCACCCCTGCCTGCCTCTGCTGCTGATGCTAGCCATTCTAACGAACAGGGAACCAGAGGCGCTCTGAAAACAGCAGAGTGGATGATGTCATTGAGATAAAAAAGAACAGCAGGACCTTGTCAGCACTGCAATGGGGACTGCTTGGGAACACACGGAGAGGACACTGAGTGTAGTGCACCTTTGTGTTTACCCTGCATTAATGCGGGCCCATCCCTTCCTTCATCTCTGCCCTCCCTGTGCCCTGCCGTCCTCCGCCCCGCGCGGCTGGCGTCAGCACCGGCCGCTCGCGGGATTAGGAGGCAGCGCTGTCAGCACCTTCCCCACGGGGCGCTAAGCGCGACCTGCGGAGGCGGGGACATCTCAGCCCCGCCCACACACTCACTCGGCCTGGGACTCCGCCTCCCCAGACCTGCGGAGGCGGGGACATCTCAGCCCCGCCCCCACACTCACTCGGCCTGGGACTCTGCCCTCCCCTGACCTGCGGAGGCGGGGACATCTCAGCCCCGCCCACAATCACTCAGCCTGGCACTCCGCCTCCCGAGACCTGCGGAGGCAGGGACAGCTCAGCCCCGCCCACACTCACTCGGCCTGGGACTCCGCCCTCCCCTGACCTGCGGAGGCGGGGACATCTCAGCCCCGCCCCCACACTCACTCGGCCTGGGACTCTGCCCTCCCCTGACCTGCGGAGGCGGGGACATCTCAGCACCGCCCACAATCACTCGGCCTGGCGCTCCGTGAAAAAACATATGTTCACTACATTATTTAAAAACATAACATTCCAGTCACCCCTGCCCTAACGTCATACTTGCAATAATAAAGTAAACTTACCGGTATATTTACTTATGAGTGAATATCACACCTTTCATATAATCCACATGCAGTACTACTTTTTAAAGGTACACTATTGCCTTGGCCTGGTTGCTTGAGCACAAACATTCCTGTGTATCACTGATAGGTCGCAGCATCATGTAATGCAAATGGTGACTGAAGTGTGACAGATGATATTTCTTTAAAACATAGGCACCAGTTGACAGACAACCATTTTAAACCATGCAAAAGTACACCTGAGATGATTGCAGAGCATATAATTCATAGATTAGCCATGGATTTTTTCTTTGCTTTTTTTCATGTACAATTATGCTAATGACTTTAAATCTTAACTAAAATGAACTCAGAATAATGGTTATTGCCTAACACAACGCCGTAGTCATAATTCGCTCCCCATGGTTAAACGAGGATTTTAATGACAAATTATTCGAGTTCATTGCTGGGGAACGGGTTTTTTGGAGAACGTTCAGAACATTCAGTACAGGTCAAAAAGTCCTTCTGTCTATAAAACCTGAACCTGGGCTCAAAGCCTCCCTGCACATTGATGTTTTCCCCCTCCATGTTTGACAGCTCCAGGAGCTACCTGCGTGCCCCCCCCCCCCCCCCCCCGAGACCCTGCCGTGGCAAGTGGGCTAACTGCTCTGGGATCATGACATTTGTAGCTACATCTCGCTATCGCACCAAGTCACACGGCACTGGTGTATTGGTTTGTTACCTCTATGTGTAGGACAAAGATAGATCATAACTGACCCTTAAAATAAGCGAATGTCATATCCCAATGAGGGCAGAACATTAAAACTTGTGCGATGCTTCGTCTGGTTCCCCGGGCGACAGCGTTGACAAGAGTCCTTTTTTATGCGCGTCCTTTTTAATTTATCGCTTTTATAATCCGACTGTAAAAGCAGCTCCTGTAATAGAGCTTTACCGGAGGATCGAAGTTCAAAGCAAATCAGGCACAGATCAAAACCATCAGCATCATTAATCAGACCGTAAGGTCATTAGTGCGCCATTTACCCAGTCCACAAGGGACACTTCCATGTCCATGCAGGAAGGGAACAATGCTAGACACCCCTGGTGCAGCCTGGCCAATCAGAAGACTCGGCACCATGACCAATCTACACGTAGGCCAGAGAGGCAGTTCCCCAGCGCCGCTGGGACGCGAGAGTAAATGAGAAGTGACACGGAGCACATGGGAGAATTCGGCGCCAGGACAGAGCGGGGCAGGGATTATATATTGGAAGGAGTAGTGGAGTGCAGCGAGCGGATGGCTAGGCCAGTACAGCAGAGTGTAATGATTGGGCAGTAAATCTGCTACAGTGGGAAAAGATTCCGGTCAAATGAAGCATGTCTGTCCTGTGACGGCAGGCTTTATCGTTACTGTAGAAATCACTGAGTTGGCCGCACTGTACGCCAATCATTCCTCCTTCATTTTCAGTACTCATACCTTATGGCTGACACCAAGTCCCTGCCCTTCGCCGGAGTGTGGTTGCCAGGGTCACCCCTGTCCCACATTAACAACACATTCTATGTTACCTGTCCAGAGAGTGGTGCTTTTCCGCAGTTATGAATCTGATTCTGCCTTCACATAGTCTCACTGTATGAGCCATGATCCTCTTAGACTGGCACGGGATTGGCTCTGCTGTTTTTCTGCTGTCCTCTCTCTATCCCAACCCCCCCCCACCCCATCCCCCCCACCCGCGATGCCGCCGGGCCGCCACGTTAACCCTTTCCTCGCCCTCAATCTGCTGTTTCACCCTGCGCTCCCGCCCCGGGCCCTGACGCAGGCCGCCTCTGTCACGTCCCCGGGATCCTGTTCCCAAAGATCCATCCTGTTCCGCTTCAGTAACCCCACGGGGGGGAATGAGCTACCACCCAACACCACGACTGCAGGGCCTCTTATCACCTTACAGTGTCATCGAAAGACAAACCGCCTCATCCTGCAAATGGCCCTCAATCCATCAAATCAGGCCATTTCCCATTGACTTGTTTCCAATGTATATTATATGGGCATATGATGTATATGGGCACTTGTGCATATGATGTATAAACACCTATATACAAAATTTCTGCACTTGACAAGTCACTATTCCTGAACTTGTCTTGACAATAATTATATCTAATCATATCAATTATATCTAAGTTTTGTAATACATTGGTACACAAGCAATGACTTTGTTTTGCAACAAAAAAAAGGTAAGGAATATAATGTACATTTAGCCAATAATTACGTAATTAAGTTAATATTTTGACTTGGATGAGGCTGTTGAGTCAATTTTACCTTAAGTTGGTCCTTTTTCAAGTTGGCACATTTATTATTATTTTGTTTGAGGCCACTTGATCTAAAGAGCTCCTCTCTGGGGATTAATAGCCAATCCAGGGACTTGAGCAGCCATTTTCCTTAATCAAATGCTGCTCTTAAAAGTCTACTCAATTGCACTTTCAACCTTTTAGATTTTCACTGATATTGTATGTATTGTAATTACAGTCTCTTGCCATCTTTAGCACCGAAATTACCGAATTACACTATTATTAAAAAAAACAATGCTGCTACAGAGGATACAATGACCAAGAACAAATTAATAATTGAGCGACTGACAGTTGTATCAGTTCACTTGCATGTGTATGATTTGTTTTAAAAGTTCCACCATGCAAACATTCATATGACCTTCATTAGGGGGCCTTTAAGAGGCAACACTCTCGCCTAAGTATCAACACTCTGGAATACCTCAATACCTTTGTCAAACTGTGTGGCTGGATTGTCGATGTCATACGAATCTGTTTTTTTTCCCCTTTTTAATTTTTGGGATAATGTTTCCTTGTAATCTCATCCAACCAGCTGTGTGTACAGTCAAGTGGTGTCATAATACGGTGTAAAGCCAGATTATGCCTGGGATGTTAGCTCATCTGACCCATACCAGCTGGATAATCCTTATCTGATCTGTGTCCATTAGTAATTCTGCTTCAGTGCTCTGATACAGCTCTGCTATTGCACAGATGGACAGACAGATGGACAGACAGACAAAAAGACACACAGACACAGACAGACACACACACACAGATGTGAATGCACCCACACATGCACACACAACTGTGCAGTGGATAGAACACACGTTTCACACACACGTCATCCTCACTTCATCATCACCATGAACTATTAAAATAAACAGTGAGGGCTCAAACTATTCAGACCTCACATCGCAGTCCGATCCTTCCATTTTTTTAACAAGCAACAACGCAAGCAATAGTAATTACTTCAGTATTAAGATGCATAACGTCTTCCTTTTTATATGCAGAGAGACTCATGAAGAAATAAATCATTCTCCAAAAAACAAAAGCCTATGTGCCACATAAGCGACATCGCCATCCTGCTGCTAACTGACAAATGCATTAAACACCCCACCAGCCCACCCACCAATCACAATCTGGCAGCGAGCGGATCATTTTTAATGCGCAGGAGACAAAACGAGGAGCTGTCGAGCTCTCAGACTCAGGGCTTTTGACAAGTCAGTTTCATTCCATTGATTAATTGATTTGATTTGGATTTCAACCAACCGTCTTTAAATCTCTAAACTAGGAAGAGCAGGCTTAGCATAAACATATACCCCTTTGGTTAGGTTACATACTGTCTGAAAATCTCTTAGTTTCATTCAAATTGGAACATGATGAGCAATGCCACTATCTCGCACAATATCACTGTGCCAGATTAAATGCTAAAACCCATTCCTACCGCAGCTCACGGTGACCAATGAAAGTTTTGAGTTACTCTTAAGAAGCTGATCCCACCGTCCGATAATGAACAATGGTGATTATATGAAACATCACAAATAACACTGCTGTATTTTGTATTATAAATAAAAATTTTTTAAAAAGTCACCATAAATAGGTGCTGGGCTGTGTGATTTTCAAAAGAATCTCAGCAAGCCATCTGAGCAGGCCAAAGACCTCAACAACACATTGTAGTTTGTAGTCTACTCATTGCATATATTTTGCACAGAAACACAATAAAAGCTTTGGTTTGACACATTTCAACAAAAGGAAAGCATTTTAGACTCGCTACTTTACTACACACTTTGCAAAGGGTTGGATCTCTGTTTCATAAAATGTCATCAATGTAGTAAGCAACAGCACATGTAGTTATTCATTATTCATCTCGCCTCATATGCACTTAGATGTGTCTCAGCAATTGAGAAATATTCATGTACACCATTTTTAAAGGAGAACACCCCTCGACACAGGCAAGGAGAGAAAACACCCCTAGTGAACCCGCTCTTACGAGGAACAGTGCCTGTCCCACCAGCCCTAGACTATCATGCCGGAGATTAATGACCCAGATCGCACTACACCTCACCTGGTGTGATCGCACTACACCTGCCCGGCCCGACGTCAGAGGCTGACGTCACGGTCCGTAACTGGGCCACACGCTCCTCCACCGCAGGCCTGAGTAAAGACAGCCAGGGCCTGTGACATCACACCACGGCCTCAAGCGCTTGGCGGCAGCTGATGTTCGAAGGGAGGGCAGAGCCTCCATCGGACGGGGCGCCTATCGCTTAAAGTTCGTCGGCGTCTTTGGGATGTGTGTTGTCACGGCTGCTGGGAGTGGGCGGGACCGCTGGTCGCCGGGGGCGACAGCGAAGGCCGGCCCCCTGGCGCAGCCGTGATGATGGAGTGCAGTCGTGGGAGGTATGGGCGCCGGTGACAGGGCTGTGCAGCCATTCCTTATGATGACATACAGCGCCGTGTCACTGATGCGGAATCCTGTCGCCGAGCCTCTCTGTCTAATGCACACGCTGAAAAACAATCCTGTGAGCTCCACCAGAGCGCCCTGCACCGAGCCCTCAGAGCGGAAGACGGTAGTATTTTCAGTTCAGGGCTGGAAGAAAAGGTGTCAGACTCAAATGAGTGAAACTGTTATTCTCCACACAGCAAAGCGTCCGCCGCAAAAAAAAAAATCAACTCTGAGCACTTTTAACTCTCGCGGAGTACATATTGTACTTATTGAACTCACATAAACACTGCTGGAGTTGATTTAACAATAGGGGCTTTTCTTTCTGTGCAAAAGCGTGGGAGAGTAGAACTAAATCACCATGGTTTCATCCTGTGTAATCATGATATCAGTGATAATAATTACAGTGACTAAGGCGATAAAGAGATTAGCAACCTCGTTCTCCAGTGTCGGGTCCTGGGCCTTTGACCCACAACCCACAACACAAGAACTGTTGAAGATTATTTGCAGAATGATATAAGAACACAACGATCAAAGCGAGAGCAGCCACACAGCCCCACTCATTTACCTGTAATCTTGAGTGAACTCATCTCTGTCGAGCATGGCACTGAGTGATTCTAGCCACAGTCTTTATCTCCATTACAAATCAGCTCAAATTATTCCATGCATTTATAATATCTGTGTGATATGAGGAAGGCACAACATTGCATTTCACTTCCTAAAAAGAATAAAATAAAATAAAATAAAATAGCCAAGCCAACACAATGCAGACCATGACACGCAACATCTACAAATTATAACAGCAGTGCAATGTCAGTTAATTAACTGTTTGAATATACATTTTTTAAATATTTGCTGACAGCATGCTGATGAGCTCAGTGTTAAAGGTACACATGTCCGTTACCCACACAAGCTCTCTGCTCAGTTAGAGTATGTAGATACATGTTCAATTTCTCTTCCAAGGCAAATGGCTTTCAGTATTTTCACAGGAGAATCCTTTATCGGATCTGGCACCCTACTGAAATTTTACCCCACGCTGACGTCTCATTCGCAAGGCTTGTACTCTGACTTGCACGCAGCAAGAGCAGCCCGTCATGCTGACTTGAGCGTTGCAACAGCATTTCCAGTCTCAGAAACTACAGAAAGTGGATTCATTCACTATTTTGCTGTGATTGCTTGCATCTGTACAGCACATTTTCCAAACCAAATCATAGGTTCCTATAGGGATCCAACAAACGAGGCATCTGACAAGAGCAACAACCTCTCATCCAAAACTATCACCAGATAAAAAGACAGTGGTCACATGGTTGTGGTTTATGACCAAGAGAGGTTGGTGGATTCCAGTTGCGGGAGGTTGCGATGCTTTGGATAATTTGGGGTGCAAACCCAGCCCCCGTCCTCCAGGTTAAAGACAGCCCAGGAAAGCTGAGGGGGTGTGACGGGGTAACAGACTGCACTGATCAGAGAGCTACAGTCAGTGAGCTGGCTGTAATAAGCTGAGCAAAGATTTATCTACGTGTTCTAAAGGTCAGGGAAGCGAGCAGGAGATACTATTGAGGGAAAGCACTGCACCCCCTACTATACACACAAATATATACACACATACACACTGTACACACACACACACACACACACACACTGCCCTATGTATTGAACTCACAGGTCAGATCGTCTTTGGCAGTGTGGCTTTCTGCCAGGCCAGGGCACAGAGTGGTGCTGGCAGCGTGTGGTGGTGGGGGGGGGGGGGGGAGGTTCCAGTTCCAGTGGCACGATGTGCTGTGCCCTTGAGCCGGGTCCTCTGCCTCAATCACCACACAATAAATGTGTGAACCCAATGTGCACCGTTCTCTTTCACTTCCTATAAGTAACAAACTTGGGGATTTTGCTGTTGCCCTCCTTTGCATTTGGCATAGCTGCTGACCTCTGTCAAGGACACTTTTCAGTAAAAGTGCTTATTTTTGCAGACCCATTCACTCTACGTTCACCATTATTTTCCTTAATGCTTCCTCTCAGTTGGAGTTCAGCATTGTCGATATGACAGAAAGAGCGCTCATGGAGACCTGCTGTAAGAGTGACGTGTGCAGGGATTCAATCCCCAGCATGTCATGCGTGTTTATGTCACACGGGGGGAGTGTTCTGACATAATAATTACTTAAGCATGAGGGACGTTGCGTAAGGCTGGATACTGTCCTCAGAATGCTGACTCCAGTGAATCCGTGAGCCCGTTGGTGCAAACACGTGACAGAACGCCGGGCGGACGGGGAGGGAACAGTGTGACCGCCACAAGGGGCCAGACACTGCGCAGAGCCTGCTTAGCAATGTGAGTTACCTCACAGAGGTCACAGGGGGTCACTGCAGGGTCAAAGGGCAACAGGAAGAGGAAGATGGGAAATGAAAAAACCTCCCTTCTGTGACTCACTATGTAAACATACAGTATACTGAAGAGTTGCCCTAATGCAATGCTACATTACACCACAACACACTATACAACACCACAACATTCTATACTACACTACAGTGCACTACAGAGCACTGCAACACACTATAGAGCACCACAACCCTCTATACTACACTACAACACACTATGCAGCACCACAACTCTCTATCCTGCACAACAACACACTATACATCACCAGAACTCTCTATCCTGCACTACAACACACTATACAGCCAGGCCATGTCACCCCATGGCACACCGGCACCGCACAGCCAGGCCATGTCACCCCATGGCACACCAGCACCGCACTGCAAAATGCCATAACGCACCGCTCCACGAAACACGGCACATCACACCACTGCACTTATCAACAACGCCAATGCGCCGAGCACAGGCCCCGTATCGCGCAACAGCCTCAAACACGGGCTCTGAAGCCCCACCGCGCCCCCCCCCCCCCCCACGGCGGTCAGGCACCGCGTGAGAAACGAACCGGGCTCACAGACGTGACCGCTGGCCCGGCCGGCTGCGGGGCACGCGCTGGCATCTGGAGCCCGCCGGAGGGAAGCGTCCTCTCCACCGCGGCCGAATCCGGCGCGGAGAACGGCATTTGTCACCCTGAAGGTCCCCCCCCCCCCGTACGAATTCCGCTCATTAAAAAGACATGAATGAGCCTCCCTCTTCACATTTATTATTGGCACATTTCCACAGCAGGAAGTCGTTTAAATTGGCAGCTGAATGAGTTTGACCTTGAGCCTCCACGCAGGAAAAAAACGCGGCTCCTTCAGAGCGGGCTTTAACGGAGACCCGACGGCCTGTTTGTGAATCCCGGCTCTGCGATGCGGCGCTCGCCGCACGTCGGTTCGCTTTCGGCTTCAAACGAAGACGCTTCCGACGTAAACGAAAAGCGCTGGCAGCGGGTAACAAAAGAACCGCTGGACTCGGGGCCTGCGATTTGGCATCGACAAGCGGGTCAGATTTTCATCGGATCGGAGCCTCTGCGTCTGCCAATGACATAATGACCCTGGAACACGGGGTAAACAAAAACAGCACCCCAAGGGGGCACCGTGGCTGTCCACGAACCAGGCTGCCTGTCCCAGAGAAAATCTCCACAGCAGAAACGATTACCCCAAAACCGCACACTCAAAAGCTGAGCAAACGTCTGATCGTGCAAATTCACGAGTACTGTGTGTGTGTGGCTTTACCACGTTTTAAATGCAAACACGTGTGTGGTGGGATGCATTACTAACTTACCACGTACGGACAGCGTTAATAAGTTGATGTTTGCTTTCTGCTCCTCAATAGTACATTGGGTAGACAAAAATGTTTTCAGATTGCTACGTTCTTTTTAATCTATTGCATGGATTGCTGCTGACTGCATTGACTGATTGAATATGAGATACGTTTCCAAAGTCAAACTAAACAGCCATGCAACGTAGTGCAGTTCAGTGTCTTCAGCTCAGTGTAATCAAGGCTGTTTCCACACCACCATTTTGGGTAAATGATATTCATGGTGCTCCCCCCCTCCTATCACAAGGGTAATACACCTTTTGTGTAAAAAAAATATTTTTTTTTAATGTAACTGGCTGTTTGAGTGAAATTAAGCGGCGTGTATTTTAACTCAGGCTGAAAGCTGCTCGGAAAGCGGCTTCAGTGTGGCATCGGACGATCAAACGTTTAATCGTTTTACAATATTCTTTTCCTCATTGAAATTCAAACATTTTCTCAAAAGGCCAAAACTATAAAAGATGCAACGCTCTAAAACATTAATAATGTGACAAATGTCTGCAGGATTAACAACCATGCACCTTCAGTGGGAGAGATCTGTCAAGATAGCAGAGTATAAATTATGTATATTCCCCAAAGCCAACCTTAGGCAAAATGTAATTTCTGCAGTTGTTTCCATACCTTGGGTTCTTTAATGTAGGGCAGTATTCTGTGCTAAGGCACATGGTATCTCCTCCAGCTTCAGTTTGTCCATGTGCGAACCGATGAGCATCCACCTGCCATTTGATCTGTCTTCACACTACAGAATATAGATCAAACTCGTGGCTTTAAGACACTGTATCATAATGCAAGCCCGCTGAGGAAATATTCATAGAAATTCCCTGGTCGGCAGCCACGTGAAGGCCCTGGTTAAAAGAGTAGTGTTTTTGCAGGTGGAGCACTGCATGTACAACTTTCAGCAAGGTATCTTTCTTAATGCTCCTCAGTTTCAGCAAATAATCTATAAAATATAAAATCTATTTTAAAAAAAAAAAGAAGAATACAGGTCACTTTAAGGGAGGGAATGCATCTCTCTATTCAATATAGCTCTAAAAAAATGTAACAGCACAAATTTTACTGCAGCAGGGCTACAGCGAGCTGTGGTTTTTTTGAAGGGGTGAAGAGCATTCTTGAAGGGGTCTGGGTACTCCACAAAGCTACTGAATCATCGCACTGGCAAAAAGGCCTGATCTCTTTGTGAGGTAAAAAGTAGAACTTTGCTAAATTCTTCTTAACTGTCATGCACAGGTAATCCATTTTCATATCTGCAATTTCAGGGATCAAAGCCACATGATTTGCTAAGAAAGGAGTTTGATAGTAGAGCTGAATGGCTAAGACCTTTTACATTCGACTGGAAACCCCACACAGAGTTTCCCCACACAAATTCATTTGAATGTAACAGCATTCTGTCAGACCAAACCAGATTGTGAAGTTTGAGTTTGAAGGCAAACTCAAAATCGCATCAAACTCCATAGAAGTATGGAAAAATTGCCTTGATATAATTTGAATGAAGCCATCCCTCCTCCCCCCCCCTCCCGCCCTTCACATGAGTTTATTATTGGATCCACACTTGTGAACTAAGTAAGCGTACAAACATGCATTGGTAATAAGCTGAGCAGTGAAGCTACCGAGAGACTTCAGCGTAACCTGCATGGTGGACCTCAAAGGCAAATCTGATCCGCAGCCTTATGCAGGGGCCTGGTGAAGCACAGGCATCCAACCTGACTGTGTTGTCCTTGTATGACACCGAGTGGAACATGCTGTGGCGTTCACAGTTGGAGACAAAGACTTTCATGCCGCTCATCCTCACCACACACATAGACAGACACCACAGACAGACACACACACACACACACGCACGCGCACACTCGTGCACGCTAGTGCACGCGCACACACACACACACATACACACGCACAATCACACACACACACACACACACACACACATACACACACATACACACCTGCAGTCTGAAGCAGCCTCTGATTTTGACATTAGTATCTTCAGTCAAATTAAAACAACATTCCTGTGTGCACGTGAGTTTGGGGCTAGGGGTAGGGTTATGGAGGGATGGGGAGAATGTGGGGTACATCTGAGATTATGCACGGGGATCCAAAACCCCGAAAAACAAACAAACACACACACACACCTGGCAAATCATTACTCCAAAACCAATTCTCAAGCTGCCATCGATTTTGTTCTGAGCAAAAGAATGGGCTTTTGTTTCAGCGCTTTGAACAGGTCCGTGTATGTCATCGCTTCAACCATCTCCGTTCCCCGGTATTCCTTCCTGCCACTTACATCTACTTCTCGGGCCAAAGACTAATGAAGATGAACCTGTGACCTCCTGTGGTTCTGCAGCTCTGGATATAAATCAAGTTAAATACAGCAGCAATCACTTACACAGCCATGTTTCCCAATGCATCTTAAAACCGTGCAGCATTGTTCATACACGGCAGTTCTACTAATTTCACTTCCACCAAAGTGGACAAACATGGCCCACATAAAGTCAATATTATCTACGCACATCAGCTTAAAATAAAGTTGATTGCAGTGCACCTCACATGTGTTCAATTCAACATAATTGCCACAGCTTCTAGGGGTGTAGACATTTCTTAAATGCATAGACTGAACTTCAGTCACATTTTACACAATGATATTTGCAAGCTTGTATAAAATGTATGACCACTGTTAAAATGCACAAAGTTGCAAAAAAAAAAAAAAACAACCTTAGGGCTCTTACTGGTTTATTCACTGCTGTCATAACAAACATGGAATAAGCCAAATACAAGAGGAAAGTCCTACAAAGATTAAAAGGAAATTGGTCATTTCTGAAAGGAGGTAATTATTTTCTTTTTTCTCTCTGTAGGCACCCGACACAGCTGCCACAGTTGAAACTGGATGTACCCACAATGCATTGCAACATAGGCAAGGAACTTCTGTGGGGAATCTGACGCCCTGTAAGTAACGGCAAACATCTGCCACTTACCTTCCAAGCAGCACGTCCTCCACAGTCCCGAGTGGGTCATGACCTCCTCGTTCTTCTTGCTGGTCTCGTTCTCGTTGACCATCTTGATCTTGCATACGCCACGTGAGTAAAGCCAGTAGTCCGTGCCCACTGCTATAGTCATGAGACTGAAGGCGGCGAAGGCGCCGACAGTGGTCAATAACATCTGAACTCCGCGGTCAAACAGACCCATGTTTCCGCATTCTATGAAAGGGGGACCCCCTTTCCTCTTGACGTACAGGAAATAAATATTTGTAAATTTACGGGACCAAACCTAGCCAGAAATGGGGTGTCTTCGATTATAGAAAAGGCAGGGGAGGCGTCGTGGTAGGAATCTTATGATTGTTATATTTATAATGACAGAAGAAGAGAGAAATATGGAGCTGTAATAGGTCAGGTTAAGGTGAAAGCATTGGGCAGCTAGAGTTTAGCCTTTTGAACAGTTTTTGAAGAGTAGCCTAAATGTTACTGAAAGCAAACGACATTGGAGTCGCCAAACTGGGCGGTTAAGAAATACCACTTATATTTTACAACTGCTCGTCTCGTAATGGCGACAAACCACCAATTCCAAGAGACAGCAATTCAGCGGAGTGTTTAAGTCAGTTTAGCTGCTAAAGAAAAAAACGCAAATACATTTTTAACGCTGATATATCTCTTCGGAAATTCACTGTGGATGAATGATTATGGGTTTGTAAACGGAATATTCGTAGGAATAAAGCAATTTGTTCGGTCGCACTTGTAAAAAGCAAATTAGCACGTGTCTCTCTCCAAAGCCAACTTGTATGTTGATGTGTTCAGCCTGGCATGTGTGTACAGTACATTAGTACGGCTCTGAGTTAAGCGTTTAATTCAAAGGGCGGTGAGGGTGGAGGTGTGAGGTTAGAGCAATGGCAGGCTTGTATGCACCACGGTTTTAACAAGCACGTCAATAAACAATTTTAAGGAACGCAGGCTAATTAAGGATATTAGTTGTTTGTGTGTCTAAAGGCTACTTCTAATTTTTTTTCCAACGCGCGTTATAGCCTGACTATAGACTGCCTATAGATCTGTCTACCTTGCTTGGTATCTGTCTACAGTATGTAGCCTATATATGCACACACATTTAACTGCCTATTATTAACGGGGGAAACGGGGAGAAGCAGGGACGGGAAAAGAAGGGTCGGGATAAATGTAACAAAATAAAGAACCAACTACACAGATAAATTAATGCAAATAGGCTACGTCCCCCGGATCAATTATAAACGAATAAATACATAATCAAGGGGCTAACATAAATTTAACAAACAAAATCAATGGCGGGATGAAGCAATCAACCCCCGTAAATAAATAAGCAAACAACAGATAAAATGAAGTCGTAAAAATAAAATAACAACCGCTAGATTTCCTTTTTTCTAAAATTCTGATCTCCAGTTTCCATATGTAGCTCCTAGCTCGTAGAAGGTTTCCACAGGAAATATGAATCTACTGTCAGGAGAGGTACCGACGACGATCCGGGGAGAGCGGGGTTCATCCACCAAGGCAAACCGACCATTACTCGGCATACAGCCGGGTAGAAGAAGAGGACGAGGCGGGGGCGCCGCCGGAACCGCTCCACGCCTGTAGTATTGCTGTAGCTGCAGCTCGGGTATCCAAATCCGCGGCTGTTGTATCACACCCAAAACCGGAACCAGAGCCAACCCGCTTGCATAGCCCTTGCGCCATGTAAAATAAAAAAAATGGTGCCAAATGAATTATAAAGAAAAGGGAAATATATTTTTTTAATGAAACAAAACACGGCAGCAATCCTTATTTTATGCCTCCCGTTTTTCTTGAACGTTCAGATAGAAGTGGAGAGATGGGGAGGGTGGGAGGCTGAAGGAAAAAAAAAAGACACAGCCAGAAGAAAAGATCCACGGTACACCACGCCACACCGACACCACACAGCCCGAGAGCAGTCAAGGGGGGAACAGATTGGAGCCAGTGTATTGGGGTTGTCAGTGTCAGCGCTGCACATTTGATTTCTCCGTCTTTATCTCGGGTGATGGCTCTTCTCATGCGTGTCTGCGCAAATTCCCCTCGTTTATTTTTAAGATTTCTTTTTTTTTCCACACCAATTGAGCGCCGCGCTTCACTCTTCGTCGAGCCCTTGTTGCTGGAAAGATATTAAAGATTTTAATTCTTTCGGGGGAGGGGGCGCGGGGGGGTGGGGGTGTTGTGTACATGTGTGTGTGTGAAAAGAAGGGGGTGGGATTACTGAGAACTGACAGAGGGGTGAGAGAGGCAGCTATTTATTTATATATTTTTGGGGACCGTTATGATGATCATCGCCCTCTCTAACATTCAACATTTTTCCATTCTTCTGCAGTTGACATACACGCGTTGAATTGCTTAGCACATTCCCACTGGATATGCCTTTGAGATGACTTGTATGTTCTTATTTACGCGTTTATATTTCGATCCGCTTTCTTAGGTTCAATTGTTTACTTGATTTTTAATTATTCGTCAATCAACCCTCGGTCGGTCAACTTTTACGTAACATTGAACAACTGCTGTCATAAAGTTAAATATATTCTCTTTCGATTAAGTGACCATTTTAATAACTATGTGGAAAATTACATTTGCATTTTTATGAAAATGTAGTAGTGACATGCTGACACTGGCTGTTCGTGAAAACTATCTTTTTGCGTTTAGGAATTCCCGCCTTTCACTTTTACACATACCTAATGTAGGATATTTGTCCTCACTACTTTGCTGAACTTTGAGGACTACTTAATTTGCGAAAGGTGAAAACCGGGCATGTCGGCGTCCGGAAAAGCGAGAGAACGGACCCAGCTTCTTTGGCACTGTCCGTCCTTGTACACAATACCCTGTGCTGTGGTTCTGAAACGGACAGCTCCTCGCCGCTCTTCATTCTTGTGCCATGTCTCCCTCTTGCTTCAGCGCTACGCATTTACAACTTGTGTCCCAGCGGCTTTATGGTAAAATTAAACTGGGGTGGTGGGCTCGTTATCGCCTCTATAGGCATTTGTTATCTCCTTTCGCCCATCCTTCACCGTGTTTTTTCTCAACGTATCATTCCCAGTTGGGTCAGGAAGGGTTTGCTTCTGTCTGAAGAAAATGCTTCAGAAACAGAGTGCAGATATTGAAACGAAATCAGTGACGGTTTTAATCATTTCTGAGGCACCCTTTTAATTTATTTTAATATTTAAGTGAGTGTTTAGACATATAATTAAGCGCAATGCAATTGCTTTATATAATTTATGCCATGAATACGGCATATGGTTAAAGCCGTCCTGAACTATTCCAGCCAAAACTGTATCACGTAAGGAAATTACTGTTTTTTGGACGCTATCGTCAAGGCGTCTTCACATTCAAGCTGGGGTTAGTTTATGAGATTGCATTGATTAAAGAAAAAAAAAATTCAACGTTGTGACGTCACAACTGATGCATGTGCCTAGTTTTTACATTTGACCTCAGAAGTCCTCCCATCATGGAGTCTTTGTTGAGAGTGTCTGCTCACCTCCTCACAACACTGGAACAAGTTTTAAGATCTTAGCAAAATGTAAGCCCCCCTTGAACATTTGGTATCTGAGACTAGTCTTGATGCCAGAGGTATGTGTGCCTCTTTGTGAGGTTGTGGGCAGCCATTATCATAAGAGTATGTGGTATCCTGTGTGTGTGTGTGTGTGTGAAAGAGAGAGTGAGAGAGAGAGAGAGAACCAGCATGCATAAAAGAGTCCTGAGCAGGGAGTGAGAGATTAGCCTTTTCCCAATACTGCCCTCCTGCTCTGGAGTAGAGGACATGCTTAACATTCAGGTCTGCTCGTGCTCTCTCTCAGCCAGTCAGTGATACAGAGCACCGATACATTACCTTCTGATGCAGAGAGGGGAGGGGGTGGGGGGTTAGGGAATGAGCTATGAATTTGTAAAGTTCTGAAGAGAGTCCATACTCTATGATGCAATAGTGCAGTATAAATGTTCCAGTACCTATGGGCGTATTGTTTTAATTATTTCATCATGCACAATTTTAAAGTAACTACAGGCAGTATACTCATAAAAGTGAATTAATGCAATGTCAATTTCAATATCAAAACTCAGAAACTCCTGAGTTGTGCAACTGCTGTATGATAATAATGTGGTTGTGCATAATTTATTTGTATATGTACTCTCTCTAACCCTTCCCCCTCTCTCTCTCCCTCTCTCTCTCTCACACACACACAAACTAACAGAATCACAAAACACACATGCTCACACACACACACCCACATGCACATGCATGCACACACAAATGCATGCATGCATGCACACACACACACACACACACACACACACGCAAGCATGCACGCACGCACAAATGCATGCATGCACACACACACACACACACACACACTCACCACACATCATCCTATCTACTGAACTCACAGGTCAGATCCTCTGTGATGTACTGTTCTTGTGCAGCCGTCCAGACCCCTCCCACAGTCACACGGAGCACTGCAGCATGTGGCAGCGAGCTGCGATCGCCCCCCCAGTCAGGCCCCGTCGGCCAACACTGCATTTTATCCGTGGGCTCCACCGTTTACCCAGAGCCGAGTGGAGCATGCCTTTGGCCCGAGTACCGCAGCTTCAGGGGTCGAAACGAGCAAACTCACCGCAGGCTTCGGCCACCCGACACGTCCAGGGATCACAACTGGGCGGTGTGGATGATAAAGTTCCTGGGAGACCCTCTGACTGTGTGGAGACCCTTTAACTTTAAAACCACCCCCCCTGGGGATTACGTTACGATTATGGCCATGTCGTTCCACCGCTGTTTCAGCGGGGACACAGTGTGCTGCAGTAACGGTTATGTCACTCTTCCCTTATATGAGGCTTGAAAATGCTTACTGCATGTTAATGCACATCACATTTTTGCTAGTGACATTGTCACTCTGTTATTCTGGCACGATACAAAGAATGTTCTGCTGAGGGACAAGCCAGCATGCATCCTCCAGACATCGATCCCATCCCAGCACTCTGAAGCGTGGCACCCCCCCGCCCTGCCTATTTTCCGTTCCTTTCTTCGATCCCTTCTTCCCTCATCAGAGAGCTTAAACTTTTCCCTCCGTTGTCCTGATGAGCCCCATAGACTGGCCGTGCCGATGCTAACGGTAAACGGAAGCTCCACATGGCGGGGTGTAATTATCCATAGATTCACCCGGGGCTCGAGGGCTCCACCCCGCTCGGGACTCCCCAACTCGTGGCAAGAGCACAGCTGATTGGGTGCCTGCAGCCTGCATGCGTCCGCCGCGCATAAACTGCTGTACGCCAGCAGTGACTGCGCAGCTCGGTGGAAGGACTGCGGAGTTGTCGTTAATAGTCCATAGCAGTGGCTAGCAGCATATGAAAGGTCTTCCTCCGACTCCACTCTATGCAAGCTTAACTGTAATCCAAGGTGTGAAAAGAAGCAGCTGGTGACACCACGTGTTTCAGAGGAGAACGGTGGTTGCGTACACTCTCCGGAATCATCTGTGGGGTACACGTGTGTGCACAGTTGCGGTTGCAGACAGTTGGACCTTTCAAAGTAGGGTGGGAATTAGACAAGCTCGGCCCAAATTTGGGCAGCAATTAGAAATAAACTCACTCTCCACTGATTCGGTTATCTGAGCGCACAGTGACTTTCCAAGGTCATCGCTTGTGCATTAAATGGGATTCTACAATGAAATAATGCAGGCAGCAGCCAAATATTTGAGCTGAAAGAACTCCCTCATTTATATTGTTACAACGGGGAAAAATATGAAGGTGAAATGGAGACTGGATTGAAACTGGACGCAGATCGTACACTAAAAACTAAAGTCAAACAGCAGACAAAGGGAACCTGAGTTCACACTGAGCACAGTCCAAAACAACCGAGGAGGACAATGACCGAGGGAATTAGCTTGCAGACAGAATTAGCTTGCAGACAGATGTTTGTGATGATTCATCAGAATCATCACAAACATCATCAGCATCACCTTTTGAGAGGGAAGGTGAGACAGTTAAACCTGTGGATTCACTAAACAACCATTAAGAAGTTACCCTTGGGGTTAGCCCTGTAAAGACTCCTCACCCCTGTGAGGTAGTCGACAGCAGTACCAGTCAGAAAAGCTCCAGCTCACAGTGTTTTCGCACACATAACCTACCCAGTCAAACATCAGTGCTAATCAGAGCTGCAAAACCACCCAGGAATATGATCTATAGAAAACAGGGAGTTAAACAAAAACATTTTAACTATTTTTTTCTGCCTGCTAATTGTACCTGTTTACCAGGGGTCCCCTGTGGACCTTCTCCTTGGACACCCTGCTGGCACAGAGGTGTACCCCTCTCCGTAGGGGTTGCACAGATGGTGGTCCCAAATCAGCCAGCACAATAGCCACAGAATCAGCTGTTTTCTGTGTTTACAATGAGATCAGCAACCAGTTTTGGCCCAAGTAACCAGTTGCTAGTCAGTAAATAGTAATCACTTAGCATAACGGACCAATAAAATGCCAGGAAATGACAAATAACAGGAGGCCCTGCAGCTCTCTGGGACCAGGATTGCTCAACACCAGACTAGACACAACAGCTGCAATATTACAATTGAGTCACCTAGTTACATGTCTCCATTGCTAAACCAAAGTGAGTGTGCCTCATAAATGTGTACTCTGTAGAACTGAGGGTAAAGGTTAATTGCTTTAGGTGAGGCTGTGACTGCTCACTATCTGCACATCACTAGTCCAGCAAGTGTCATCAGCAGAATTCCTGGATCCGTTCAGCCGGTGTCTGTTTCACTAATGTTTGCCAACAACAATGGCTCTATTCTTGGCATCTTCTCCTTGCTGTTGTCCCCAGGAAGCTGTAAAATCCTGTCTTCAAAAATCTCTCTCATTGCTAAGCCTTAAAAGGAGACTACCTCTGGCAGTCTGGATCCCACAGTCCCTTGACTCCCGCCATACTGCAATAGAATATCAATATACATTTTTCCCAGTTTATGAACTTCTGAGACTGTCTAGGCTTAGCTACTACTGATACCAAAGCAGCAACCTAGGGGAGAAAAACATCAAACAAACAAACACAAAAACCTCCAGAAAGGTACCATAAGTGTACATGTCTACAAGCAAATTCAACAGTGTGAAGTCTGGATAAGACTGATAACTCTCAATCACTCCCAACCCTAGCCCAACGCATCCACACCCCTTTAACAACCACTTCACCTTTTTTGACCATTTCCAAATAACATGAATAGCTTCTAAAATAAAAGCTCAACCTCCACTCTGTTGGCACACAGCACATACACATCCTGGCCAAGCTTGAAGGATGACAGTTACATTTAAATTTTAGCAGACGCTCTTACCCTGAGCAGCTTACACAGCTTGTATTCTTTTAATGTACGATGCATTTGTACAACTTGTTATTTACTGAGGCAATTCAGGTTAAGTAACTTTCTCAAGGGTACAGTGGCAATGCCGCTTGTGGGAATTGTACCAACAACCTTGGAGTTGGAAGCCCAGTTATTGTCCACCAGACCAAACTGCACAAGGTGCCTACCTGGACTCCTGCTGTGATTACTCTTTCTCCTCCAGCCGCTCTGGTTACTGCAGTGGACTGGTGGGGGCCTTCAAAGGGAAACAGCAATACAGTGTTAAATGCACTGCCGAGCAAGGCATAGTACCTCACATAATATATGTATTTTTTTACAGGGATACCTTTCCCTAAGTACATGAGTTTCTGTATATACGACTAAGATAAGATAAGATATACTTTATTGAACCCCGTGGGGTAATTTGTCCACTGCATTTGACCCATCCTTAGTTACCTAGGAGCAGTGGGCAGCTGCCTCTCTTGTGCAGTCCCCGGGGACCAGCTCCACTTCTGAGGCAGGTGCCTTGGTCAAGGGCGCTTGCAGGAGCGCACCTAACATGCACGTCTTTGAGTGACTAACACTGATGTTCTCCACTGCTAAGTCTGCCAAGTGAGTGTACTGTAATACATGCATAAAGTGCCATGAAAAAGTATTTACCCCGTTCCTGATTTCCTCTATTATTGCATATTTCTCACACTGAATGGTTTCAGATGTACTATGATACAAGATATCTACCTCCCCTGTTTCCACCACTAGAACACAGTCAGTGTAGACAGGTGTGCAGTCCGTAGAGAACAAGTGTACAATCAGTATAGAACAGGTGTGGAGACAGTAAATAACAGGTGTGCAGTCAGAGGATAACAGGTGTACAGTCAGAGAACAGGTGTGCAGTCAGTATAGAATGGGTGTGCAGCCATAGAGAACAGGTGTGCAGTCAGTAGAGAACAGGTGTGCAGTAGGTAGAGAACAGGTGTGCAGTCAGTAAAGAACAGGTGTGCAGTCAGTACAGAAGAGGTGTGCAGTCAGTAGAGAACAGGTGTGCAGTCAGTGAAGAACAGGTGTGCAGTCAGTAGAGAACAGGTGTGCAGTAGGTAGAGAACAGGTGTGCAGTCAGTAGAGAACTGGGCACACAGGTTGCAGGGGGGAATCAATATGTTTCAGCAGCGGCTCACTGCTCCGCATCCTAATTAGAACTGAGAGAGAGTGAGAGTGAGTGAGAGAGTGAGCGTATCTGTGGAGGATGCTACTTTAAACTGCAAACTGACCTCTAGACATATCCGTACAGAGACTGATTGTGCATATTGAGACCAATTATTGTGCATATTGAGAGACTGATTGTGCATATTGAGAGACTGATTGTGCATATTTAGATAATGATTGTGCATATTGAGAGAATTATTTTGTATGTAGAGAGACTTATTGTTCATATTAAGAGAGTTATTGTGCATATTGACAGTCTAATTGTGCATTTTGAGAGACTTATTATGCACACAGAGACTGGTTGTGCATATCGAGAGACTAATTGTGCATATCGAGAGACTAATTGTGCATATTGGGAGACTTATTGTGCATGTAGAAAGACTGATTCTTCATATTGAGAGTCAAATTCTGCATATTGAGAGACTGATTGTGCATATTGAGAGTCTGATTGTGCATATTGAGAGACTGATTGTGCATAATGAGAGACTAATTGTGCATATTGAGAGACTGATTGTGCATAATGAGAGACTAATTGTGCATATTGAGAGACTAATTGTGCATATTGGGAGACTTATTGTGCATATTGAGAGACTAATTGTGCATATTGGGAGACTTATTGTGCATATTGAGAGACTAATTGTGCATATTGGGAGACTTATTGTGCATATTGAGAGACTAATTGTGCATATTGGGAGACTTATTGTGCATATTGAGAGACTTATTGTGCATATTGGGAGACTTATTGTGCATATTGAGAGACTAATTGTGCATATTGGGAGACTGATTGTGCATATTGAGGGACTGATTGTGCATATTGAGGGACTGATTGTGCATGTAGAGAGACTTATTGTTCATATTAAGAGAGTTATTGTGCATATTGACAGTCTGTGCATTTTGAGAGACTTATTATGCACACAGAGACTGATTGTGCATATCGAGAGACTAATTGTGCATATTGGGAGACTTATTGTGCATGTAGAAAGACTGATTCTTCATATTGAGAGTCAAATTCTGCATATTGAGAGACTAATTGGGCATATTGAGAGTCTGATTGTGCATATTGAGAGACTGATTGTGCATAATGAGAGACTAATTGTGCATATTGAGAGACTAATTGTGCATATTGGGAGACTTATTGTGCATATTGAGAGACTAATTGTGTATATTGGGAGACTTATTGTGCATATTGAGAGACTAATTGTGCATATTGGGAGACTTATTGTGCATATTGAGAGATTAGTCAAGGGCAAGAAAGGCAAGCAAGCGGTGTTCATGGCCAGCTGGCGAAGGCCCTGTGAGACAAAGGAGGCTTTACGTTGGGAAATGCATGGTCTGCTGGTCATAGCTGCCATGTTGAGAGAGTCAGACAATATCAAGGCTTTAGTGAAGTGGATTCTGCACGCTAAGGCAAAAGCTGGATTTCAAGCAGGATTCATCGTCCTCCTAGCTTATCAATATGTAATGCCTCTCCACCACCTCCATTTTTATCATGTGTTGATTGCAGGCGTGTCTTGAATAGTCATTGATACTGCTTAGACTGGCAGTTACTTAGACTGTCTTAATCTCAACTATCTCTCTCTCAGACAGACAGGCACAGCCAAATGACAATGTCATTACTGGCCATTACTGTCCCTATCTTAGTTTAGCTTGTCTATATAGGCACACATACACACATCAAATTCAAATAATTTCCCAAAAGGATAATCACAAAGGGTAACCAACACTGCTTTTTTGTTGTAATAAATGACCACAATAATGTACAAAGTGAAATGTAGTTTACTGTCATCTGTGCTAGTTGGTTATTATTTGTCATCTGTGCTATTATTATTACTATTACTATTTTTGTTTTTGTTACAGATGGCACCATTGCTGCACACAGCTCTGACTCCAGTGACAATGTCCAGTGTGCTGTGCTGTCCTGCTAATAACAACGGATCTTATTAACCACAGCCCTGGTCCTGGGTGCACTGCAGGGAGGACAGGCACTCCAGTGTGGGTGGGGGGGGGGGGGGGGCAGTGGTGGTAACTGGCAAATCCAGTTGCGAAGGAGTCTCCAGGATGGCAATGGGAAAGGACAGCAAAAAATACAGATGTGCTGACTGCTCCGTTTCCATGGGAACGGCCCACCCCCCTCCCCATGGCGCTAGCTAAAGCCCGATATGCCTCGTTGGTGTGTCTCGCTGTGTCTTAATGCGCGTCTCTGCCGATCTGCCTGTGCGCGGCCCCAGCGTGTAGCGCCTCCATCCATCTCAGCGTGAATGCCTGTGCACGCTGTGTGTGTGAGAGGGAAGGGAGAGTCTTCAGTTATATGCTCATTGATATCTCCCTGAGTATGACAGCGTACGTAAAGCTGCGCTTAAATATGTCTGTCTGTGTCGTGTTTATGGGGCGTGTAAGTGTGACTGTGTGTACATATGTGTGTGTGCGTGTGTGTGTGTGTGTATGCACGGTTTGTAATGCTTTTTTTTCATGCCTGACGTTTATGTTAATCCATACATCACCGGAATATGAGAGCCATCACTCACATTCCGGTCTGTGTGGGGGGTTTGGGGGGGGGCGCCGTTAATTCAACGTGAAATCCCGGATCGGGGGACCAGGGGGATGTGGAGGTTCAGTGATCAAACAGAGTGGCTGTCTAGCACTAAATCAATGTATGTTCTGAGGAGGTGAAGAAAGAGAGAGAGAGAGAGAGAGAGAGAGAGAGAGAGAGAGAGAACGTAGCATACATCTAAACATACATCATGAAACACCACATCTAGAGCACAGATGATGATATCTCATAAAGTGTGAGTACAGTGTGTGCACCGTCACATATGAGTATTACGGGAGAAGTGTGGAAGAAATGCAGAGTGTAATGCGGTCCAGCGCACAGACACTGCGGTATGCTGTACCGTGGCTACACTTAGCATGCAGGTCCAGAGTCCTACGATTAGCACTGATTTCATATGGCAGAGTCTTTTTGCATTCATAGACACTCTGTAATGTGCCCTCACATCTGGGGAAAATGCTAATTATTGGGTTGAGATGATTTTGCACTCAAGGATATTGGCAAAAGGAAAACGGTAGCACATTGCTTCCACTTGAGGGGGGACATGAATGTGTCAAGGTCTGGGAAAGATATACTCTCTGTTATGATATGACTTCTGAGTAATTCAGTGACCCCTAACATCTGTTGGTCTTCATGCTTTTCATTTGCGTGCCCCATTTCCATCCCCAGGTTACTACATTTTTTTCTGCTGCTGATTAAAAAAAGATATATTTTTAAAACATTGACACGGGTGTACCACAAGGATCAATTCTAGGTCTGAGTCTTTATTTACTTATTTATTTATTTATTGTTTCTTTGTTTGCATGAATTACATCGATATGCGATTTCCACAGTGCCAATACCTAAAGGCTCATTTACACACAATTCATCTTTAACTCTGCAGAATAAATCAGGCTTTTCACGCCGAAAGATTTAAATATTCTAAATCTAATAACATTACAAAACCATTTAATTTGTCCCTTTTAGAGGTAAACTCATGGCATCTCCCAAATGTTGCAAGTGCTTCAGTGACAGGCTCAATGATTTCCAAGCGCAGACAAATAACCTTTCCTGAAGACTGAATAAAAAGACATTTTTACCTCAGTCGTTAAGATTCTCATTTGAGACCAAGATAAATTAACAACTGCCCACACATGCCACACTCCTGTAATCAATTATCCTTCCAATTTGCATGTAGCAATCTGCTTTCAGATTACATATTGTAGACCGAGCGCTAAAATGAATCACAAGCCCTATACTCCTGCCTTTCCTTTGTGCTTTAGGTGGTTGTCTTTCGTTACATGTATGCAGAATAATTACATTTGCATATATAAATAATATTAATGGACAGTAAAGCGCATTTATATCAATATTGCATTTGCACAGTTTACAATCCCTTGAAAGCTTTGCTCTGTAAGAAAGCAAGAATCAGCTTCATTCTCATTGCACTACTTTATAGGGGCTTCTCAATTCTTCCAGGAGGGAAAATATGTCTTACATTAAATCTAAACCAATATGATTTGTTATGTGATTATTGAACATTCCACTGTCTTTCAAGTGTGTTTTGATAAACATATTCGATAACCCATTCAAGAAAAAAGGAACATATTTCACAAAAATATTTTCTTAAACTCAGTTGAATTTTCAATGTATTATTTATTGTTATTTCTTTTTTCACAGGGATGGTTGGAATATGGAACTGTGAGATTTATGAAATAATATATGTTGTTTGTTACATCACATAATGGTTTTTAAACCGGGCTTGTAATTCTGAAGCTGTAGGTTTGATGGGGCCCCGCCATTGCACACTAGAGCGTAGTACTTAAGCTGAATTTCTTCAGTAAAATATTCAGTCGTCTGATACACCTCATGCCATATGCAGACTAAACAATGTATGTGTCTGTGTAAGTTGCTCTGCGTAAGAGTATGTGATGAACGCCAAAAATATAAATGCAATGTAGCCAGTCTAACACAATTGACCATGGCCCTGAAAAACTACCTGTCGTTCTTGTATCCGATTTAGCACTGGGCCTGAATTTTGATTTCTTCTGCTTTAAAAATGTGGTTGGCTATACCTTCCCTCATCTGGCCGTAATCCCAGTCTGAATCCCCCATATTTTTCCCGACCTGCATTCAACCACAGTCACACCACAGGTGTGCGTTACAGGTGCTGTTGTGCAAGTAAGGTGGGGCACGCCCTGTCAATCACAACCTCTATCGCCCTGGGACCGAATAACCAGTTGTGCGGCTGCCCCGGACTCCCGCGGGCACTGGACCGGCTGGGATTCGGCACAGCGCGACGGGTTCTGCGCATCATTGCGAGTGCGCCATGAACAAATGCCTCAGCTGATGTCAGCACCGTGGAGGAACAGGATGTAAATGTTTGTTTTTATTACCGCTGACTGAAAAACGCTTTCACGTAACGGCTTTGCACGCCGTTTTCATCGCGCAGTATTCCTGCAGCGGCGTTATGTCCTTGCGTGATAAGGGATTCGCCGTTAGGCTCGGGATGCTTGACATACGGCGTTAAGAAGTGCCGCTGGCAGCCTAAACGAAGCGCAGTCTGCTTCACAGGAGTCACGCTGGAGAGGCTCACCTGCCTGGCCGCCTGTCTATTTTAGCGCCCGTGTTCTGAGTCAATTGCTGAAGCAACGTTTCACTAGTAACTTATCAGCCAATTCAGACGTGTGACAATGGTGGCGCCCGAAGAGCTGGTCTGTCCTCACAGCTGCTAGCAGGACGCTCGCCGGGCGAACAGAAACGGGTCGGAATCATTCATATGCGTCTCCGCTCGCCGTTCTCATTTCCATCGCCCGTTTCTCCTCAGATCACTTACCCCTGTGCGGCTTTGTGGCTTTTTATTCTTCTCCCTTCTCTCATTCCCTACCTTTATCCCCGACACTCCTCCCTCTCCCCCTCACCTCCTGCAGCCGTGGCACTAAATCACCCCTTCTCCCCCTCGTCCCGTCTGCTCTGTATTCCGGGAGTGCAACCGTCTGCCTCTTCAGCGCATTGAACTATTTTTAAACCGGCCCCATCCCTAACCTTGACTGGCGGTGGGAATGACTGAAAGATGAAGGAGGTGTGGGAGGGAAAAAGAGATTGGGGGGGTGGGGGGGGGGGGGGGGTGGAGAGAAAGGAAGGAAGTAGATGAGTGAGTGAGTGAGGGGGTCGGTGGGCGAGTGAGTGAGTGGGCAAATGCTTTTTATTATCATACTAGCTACCAATAGCATACTAACTGCATAGCTCTATGATTCAAGTACATTGGCATACAATATATTTGGCATATCATACCTTATGAGCAACAGAGGACATGTATTATTGAACAGCGAGCTATAATGAGGAACAAAACCAAAGGGTAAATAATAAGGGTCTTCGAGAAGTGTTTATTGAGAGAGACAGAGAGAGAGAGGGGGGGGGGGGGGGGGGGTGCAATGAAACCCAATTACTGGCCCCCCTCTGTTTCTGTGTATGTGATTTTTTTTGCCATTTAGGCTAGACACATCAATCCATGTATCTGTCTCCAGCCACCCGCGGTTGTTAACACGCTGCAAAGACGAGCCGCGAGTGCCTCAATAATCCACTGGGTGTTTGTTCCGAATCTGCCTCCAAAACATGACGGAACACTGCCCCCTCATGGCTTCTTAACGTAAGTGCACAGAAGTTGCCTGGAAGTGAATGCTGCCAAGGGAAGCAGCGAGAGAAATGAGATCCGAATGTAATTTTTAAGCCGTTAAAAGGTTTTTAGATATGTAGGCTTCCTTTGCTCCTTATGAGGTTTTTGTAAAGAATGCTTTTTCCCCTCACAAGGGAGAGAATCTCAGCCAGGGGGGACAGCGTGGAACATTATTCATGTGTGCATCAGGGGAAATGGTAACTCCCATTTTTCATATTCTACATTTATGCAGCTGGAGAGCCAGCTGAGGAAGTTCAGGTTAAGGACAAAGCACCGGCGCGCCAACGAACAGAATCTGAATTCTTCTTCTACTACCACTTAATAATAATAATAATAATAATAATAATAATATTATTATTATTATTATTATTATGATTATTGTCATTAAAATGATTGCATGTATATAGCATCATACAAAATTCCAAAGCTATTAAATGGCAGCCATTTTGTGCCAGAATACTTGTCGCACATCTGTTGAGGTGAAGAGAGAGGTATAATTTATTCAGTTTGAAGAGTAGGTTTTTTGGATTATAATTATTTTTAAATTCAAAATTCAGTCAGCATTCTAAAAGTCCATTGCTTTCAATTACCAGTATTGATGGTTACATCGGCATTAGAATGTTCAATTAAGAACATTTTAATCACATATTTGTGATCTCACACCTTAAAGGGTTCAGCCAGACTAAATGACAGAGGCCAAACAATTTGACCAGGACAACCTTCCAATACATCATATTGATTTGCCCTGACAGACCACACAAGGAATACTTAATACGTAGAATGACGCAACGCTTCACAACGTTAAAACATGTTTTTTTTAACTACTTCCAAAACCAGTATGAATATGTAATATTCACATGAATGTTAGTGGAGTGCCTTATGGCCTACTTTTTTTTGGGATGAAGCAGCTTCTCAGGCTGTAGTTCTACTCTCCCCTACCTCACTTTACAGTGGCACGTGTGTACTGGCCAGACAAAATTTCCAGTATGATTTATTAGCTTAGCTATTTGCTCGTAGGCTAAGCAATTTAGCCAAGGTGACTTACCTATTTTTTACTGGCCACGTTATCCATCATTTATACCGTGTGTCTGCTTAAACCCGTTCAGAGTAAGTACCAGAAATCACTGCAATATTGTAGCTCAGAGTAAGTACCTGAAATCACAGCGGTATTACAGTTCAGAGGAAGTACCTGAAATCACAGAATTATTACAGTTCAGAGTATCTGAAATCAGAGGAGTATTATAGTTCAGAGTATCTGAAATCACAGCGGTATTGCAGCTCAGAGTAAATACCTGAAATCAGAGCGGTATTGTGGCTCACAGTAAGTACCTGAAATCACAGCAGTATTGCAGCTCAGAGTAAATACCTGAAATCACAGCAGTATTGCAGCTCACAGTAAGTACCTGAAATCACAGCAGTATTGCAGCTCACAGTAAGTACCTGAAATCACAGTGGTATTGCAGTTCAGAGTAAGTACCAGAAATCACGGCAGTATTGCAGTTCAAAGTACCTGAAACCCACTCATGGCAACCCTACAACCTTGACATGTAGCCAGCTTTAAGCACAAACACGCTCAGCCGGCTCCTCAAACGTGAACACAGCCATTTGCTAATTCTTCTGATATATGCACGAGTCGACTCAGCACATTGCAGAAAAAGCTGTCAAAGGAGAATTTAAACTAAAGGCTGGGTTTTTTTTTGACAGGCCCGAAATAGACTATTGACTGCAGTTTATCTGTCCTGAGGGCGATGGTACTTAAAGCACAAAAAAAAAAGATTACAGCCGGACGGTGGCACCTTGATTTTAATGAGGCCACAAAGGTCTCGTGCTGCCGTAAAATGAGCTTTTCGAGACGGCCCAAACGGGTTCAGGATTTATCATTCGCACAGAAGTCGAGGAGAAGCAAACAGAAGTGACGTGCCTGGAGCGTCAGTGTAGCGGAAGCCCTCCGAGTGCACCGCGGACATCGCAGCTCGAGCGATGACATCACCTGGAGTAACTTAAGCGTTTGTAGTCAGAGACAGACGGGATGAGCGTAGATGCTACCGCATTAGGAACACACGAAAGGGACCTCCCCCCCCCACAATATCACATCACGAAGCCAGAATGAAGTCCGATTAATTCACCCTTCTCGGCAAATAACACATTTTGGCCGACTATGACTGATCGTTTCCGCAGGCTTCTCGGCATGGTTGCGCGAGTAAGTGAAATAAAATAAAAACTGGCTCTATTCCCAAGGCTGCCTGTTCCCCATCATTGATCCTCTGGTGTTTGTTTTCCCATCAGGATTAAGCTGCATACCTGTGGTGCACGACGTGACAGTATCGTATTAGAGCTCAGACTGGAGGGCACTTTAAAACCTTGTTTTACCTTTTTCCCCTCGCAATGAATTTAGGTCCATTTGTTCTACACCAAAAACAAAAACTGCTCCCGCAGTTTACCTCCAGATGACGCAGAACGTAGACCCACCGGATTATGAAGACACCGCGCCACCGCTATTCTGGTGCCATTGGGTGTTTTGGGAACACAAAAGAGCAATATGCTTGTATAGTGGAAGAGGCTTTCCTTTTGGAAAGGATCTGGAATACATTTGTCTGATGCTACAGAATACATTTAGATGCTTGAATTACTGGAGGGTTTTCATTGCGTTGTACCCGCAGTTTGGAGGCTCTTGAGCAGATGGTCTTCAACAGAGCCCAAATGGATCTTCTTTGGTACCGCGCACATTCTCTTTGTGGGATGCACAGAGCTATGTTCAAAACTCGGGCTCTGGCTCATGTTCAAAAGAATGAACGTTTAAAATCACTCAAGAGGTTCAGTATAAAATTCTACCGGAGCCCAAGATGACTATTCAAAAGCGATTGGTGAAAAGGAGCACTTCATCTTGTTCTGATTCAGACTTGATCCATTTGCTGCAGCAGGCCTAAAGCTAAGAGACTAGAGCTTTGCTCCACACACACATTTTTACATAAGAATCTCAGACAGAACCCCTTTTAGAGTACTGAATGAGATTCAATCTACATGTACAGGAATATTTGTGAAAGAACCAGATGTATGATGCTCCCCCCAAGAAACCTCTCAACTCTGACTAGACTAACCAACCTAACTACTCACGCACACACTCCCACTCATCCACGCACACACACCCACACACTTACACGCACACCCCCACTCACTCACTCGTGCGCACACACACATGAACGGCTTGTCCATTTCTGCTTTTGCGTCAATCCCCAGTCAAGCTCAGTGAGTCAGACAGGGGACCCTACGGAACAGTACCAGCGCACTGCACTCCCTGGGGTGAAATAAAGACAGGAGCAAAGGGCTCGGAACACTGCTGTTCTTTATTTAAACCCATCGCTGGTGTGTGAGAGAAGCCTACAGCTACGTGCTGGGCTCAGTCCAGGCAGGCCGGGCCGGGCCGAACCAGGCTCCCTCGTTTGGTCACCCAAGGCGTCTCCATGCCTCAGTTCTCCTCGTCTAGGGGAGGGAGGGAGAGAGAGAGAGAGAGAGAGAGAGAGATGGGGGAGAGGATGTCAATCAGAGAGGAGTGATGTCATCAATCTTACCCGTCTGAGGTGCGTATGTACATATGGCTGCACAGCAGCAGCTGCTGAGCTCGGTTCCTTTGTGCAATGCATTAAACTCTGCCGACAGAGAACGGATTAGTGCCTCATTTACTGGGATGTGCCAATCACTGGTAATGACCAATCACACTGCTGGAAGCACATCTGACAAACTGTAGCCTCTCTTTCTGCAAACGACAGACAACACACGGGGAGCAGACAAGGCGTTAAATACACACGTGCAGGGAAGCACCGCCCCCTTCCTCAACCCCCCCTTACCTTCATCCTCTTCCTCTTCCTCCTCCTCCTCTTCGTCCTCGTCCTCATCAGAGCTGAAGGTTCCGTCAGGGAGGCTGTACACACGGATCACTTGCTGTGGACGCAGACAGGAACACGGTCAGCCACAGAGGTGGACACAGACACATGTACAGACGCAGACGGTTAACAGTCACTGACACAAAGTCACAGTCAACCACAGACATGGTTGTCAGATTCAACATGCAGACACATAGCCACCGGTAGGTATTTCCAGCCCAGTAAAGTATGTGCAAGAGGTGATTTACCAACAAGGTAAAATCTTTCTTTTGCCTCCTGTTGCGTAACCATATGATGCTTGGCCATACGGAGCACAGCAATAACGCTCTGCGCTGCACTGAAGAGATTTTAGGACTGTCCGCTCCTCACCTTGTTGGGGTCCTTGAGGATGAGGTACTTGCCCTCGTCCAGCTTGCGGCAGATGTCGATGACGCATCGCAGGATGCCCCAGGCGTTCTCCATGCTCAGGTTGATCTGGCTGGCGAACTCGTTGGGCTTGAACTGCTGGGTGCCCAGGATCACGTGGCGGGACGAGTCCTTCACGTGGTAACGGGACACGTACCTGCGCGGCAACGGGAGGGGGACGGGGGGGGGGCAAGGTTAGGGATGAAACTGATCACAGAATCCTACCATCGCCACTTCCTCTAACATCTTCATCTCAGAACTCCTGTAAGCAGCGAGTGAGCAGGTTCATGTGCTAAGCATGTGTGTGTGTGTGTGTGTGTGTGCGTTCACATCAGCGATGCAGCGGTATTTGAGAGCGTGGGATGCGTGAGCATACAGGTCTTTCTGTGTGCGTGTGTGTATATGTAATGTGTGTGTATGCGGTTGGGTGTTTGTGTGTGTATATGTGATGTTCGTGTGAGCGTATTTGATGTGTGTGTGTGTGTGTGTGTGTGCGTGTGTATATGTGATGTGTGTGAGTGCGCGCATGTGATGTGAGTGCGTGTGTGCGTTTATGTATGTATGTGTGACGTGTGTGCGCGTATATTTGATGTGTGTGTGTGTGTGCGCGTGCATTGCTCACCCCAGTTTGAGGTACTCGGATCCCGCCAGCATGGCGCAGCAGGTCCAGCGGGCCAGTTTGTAGCTGTTATTCTTCAGCTCTGTGGCCAGAACTGCTCCTCTCTGAGAGTCCAGCTTCTGCCGCCAGTCCACGCCGTTACAGTGCTGACAACACAAACCACACACCGTCAAAACCACCCTCTGCCACCATAAACCACACACCGTCAAAACCACCCTCTGCCAACACAAACCACACACCGTCAAAACCACCTTCTGATGCTGTCAACTCCGTTACAATAAATCTGATGTCTGATATGAATACACAATTCTGACAGCTTAAACCAAATAGTGTGCCATATGAAGCACATGACTCGTATAACTGTTCCCGAGAGTTTGTGGGTTGGGGGGTACGGTCACGCGGACTTGTAGGGTTACAGGGTGTTGTGTATGGGAGGGGTGGGGGTGGAGGGGTGGGGAGTGGTTCTACTGTGTCTCACACTGAAATGAGTAAATAACGGAACTGCCCGACTCACCCTGGAGTCCCACTCGTTGAGCGTCTTGATGTTGATGAAGGACACCTCCCCGCTGGCCCCGGTCATCACCCCGTCGTGCTCACAGCGCACGATCAGGTCGATGTCCTCGCCCAGCTTCCAGCGACGGTACCTGCGGCGCGGAGAACGGGAAGAATATCCCCCCCGTGAGACACCCCATCGCCATCAAATCCCAAAAAATATCCCCGTGGCAACCCAGAGGGCCGATGCACTTGTACCGAAGCTCATGCAGCTCAAAAGAGAACAAACCCATGCCAATGTGCATCCGTTTTAACCACAGGTTCATTTCCTGTCTCTCAAGCAGGCTGACGGGGATGCAGTACCAGGAATGGCCATGGGGGGGGGGGCAGCACTCACCGGTAAGCCACGGAAGCCACCTCGCTTTTATCCATGTCCTCCTCCACAAACGGGTTGGGGTTGGGAAACTTGTACCTCTCTCCTCCCTGAGTGTGTGTGAGAGAGAGAGAGAGCGAAAGAGAAAGAGAGAAAGAGAGAGAATCTTTATTTTAAGACCACCTACACACCATCTCCTCCCGGCATGTGCAGAACAGAACCCAATAAGGTCAGTGCAGCGCTTTAACACCCACGACCGTTTCTTTGGATTAACAATAATACTGACAGCCTCCTCTTGGCTCACATCATGCATCTGAAATACTACAGGCCCAGCCAGTGCCTAACCACTCCAGCGCTGTAGTACAAACTGATTTAGTTTACAGTCTCAAACATCACTGCGCACCTGCTGGTATGCAACTTTAATGCTGGCTTAACACTGGGTCACTCACAGCAGAGCACCAGGTAATTCCCATTACACAAGATGTTATTATAAAAAATAAATAAATAAAAAAGTGTCAGGCTCTACACAAATGATAACATGCTGCACGTTGCTGTCAACAATATTTATGCACCGTGTCAATTAATAACGTTTGTTAATGCTTATACACACACAGCTCTTTATTTCTGCTTTCCGCTTATTTATTGTTCCACTGCATGTTCTGTGCCCGTGTTGCTCCCGAGCTATTTATCTAATACACGTTGCCATGACAGCCCGGCGCACCGCTCTGAGTGTGTGAGGCAAATGAGAGAATGGAACGGGTGAGTGGGGGCCTCAAGGGGGGGGCCCGGGGGGGGCCCGGCGCACGGCGGTGCACGCTGCATTACCATGCGCAGACACTGCTGGGAGAAGTTGTGGTTGATGTAGGTGGCCTCCATGGCCAGGTTGCGGGGCGAGTTGAAGGAGTTGCCCTCGTCCTGCGGCGGCTCGTTGGCCGTCTCGCTCACGGTCAGCAGGTCTGGGGGAGGGGGGGAGCGGAGAGAGCACTCAGCGACAGGCTTTCGGTTACAGCGAGATACCGGTGCCGAAACCGCGAGGAATCTCTACAGTACACTGGAGTCACTGAGCACGCACTATACCAAGTCACCCACCCAGATACAGAGGCTCTGAGCAGGATTCAGAATGACATTTACAAAAGGTGAACAATCACTTACTTTGACCAAATGTCTAGTTACTGCACTTAGCTACTATGTGGTAGAATACCGGAGTAATTTCAGACTACCACATGCCAGAGGACCTGGACACCATTGCTTTTACATACAATAGATCTCCAACTGACATCACTTCCTCTCTGCCAGACATCCCTTCCTCTGTGATCCAACCGACAGCATGGGCCGAGTGCAGGAGCTCACCGAAATCAGAGTTGTCTCGTTTGTCGAAGAAGAGCTTGTTGCCCACTCTCTGCACGATGATGTCCCAGGAGTTGACTGAGCGCGTGCAGCACATCAGGGTGGCCAAGATGGCGTCGGTGGCAAAAACGTTGCCCTGGGTCTTCGCCAGCTGGGGAAGGGGCAGGAGAAACAATGCTTCACATGCTAGAGTATTGCCTGTTCGGCTCACAAGAAATGAGTTGACGCAGTCTAACTGTGCATTGGTCAATCAGACAACAACGAGCTGTAGCTGTGAGAAATCCTGAGTCAGCCTCAGCAGTGTCACTAGCTTTCAGCACAGCTGTATCTCCGTTAAACAAACAAAAATCTCCACATCTATACTTCTTAGTGAAGGACTGCCATGTCTCTGAATCGGTTTCCATTGGCTAGTTTGTTTTGCGTAGGCCTTGCACAGGACAGGTGTGTGTAAATCACTACATTCATTTAGCAGATGCTCTCATCCAGAGCGACTCACAATGCAGGAGAAACATCCATCGAACGACAGGGTTATTAGTGGCAGTGACAATGAGAGGTGTTTGTGTGTGTGTGTGTGTGTGTGCGTGCGAGTGAGAGTGTGTGCCTGTACCTTGCGGATGACAGGATCGTCGGTGGTGGTGACGGTGTGGAAGATCCTCTTGATGCTCTTGAGTGACCTCTCGTTGCGGGTGGTGACCCGGTCAAAGGCCTTATCATAGTGCTCCAGAGCTCCACAGCACTCACTGTGAGAAAGGGGAGAGGCCATAAACACAGGCGACTCAAACTACAAGTCCCTACACCTCCATGCTCTAACTCAGTGCCTTAGACAGCAATGGTCACTCTTCATGTGTAGACTGTAGAGTGAATATGAGCTTCTTGTTGGGTTAACATAGGGTGGTAACCCTAATGAAGACAGGGTGATATCCCTTCACAGTCACAGAACACCTGCCTTGCCTCAAATTTCTGAAGCGTTCTATGATCCCGTTAAACAGCAATGAGGAAGCTTTCCGTCCAAAGTGTTACCCGCTTCCGGGGTAAGGCCAACTCACATGTCCACGGGGTCCGCCACCTCCATGTATCTCATCTTCATCAGCCTGGGGAAGTCCATCTCCTCCTTCACCTCCCAGTCACTGCGAACCTCAACTGATGAATCCCTGGGTTTCAGCTGGGCCTAGCGTCGCACCCGAGAGAGGGAAAGCGCACCCTTAGTCAACTGCTACTGAGGCTAATCACACTGGCATCCAACTGCTAATGAGGCTAATAACACTAGCATCCAACTGCTACTGAGGCTAATCACACTAGCATCCAACTGCTACTGAGGCTAATCACACTAGCATCCAACTGCTACTGAGGCCAATCACACAGCATCAGCATCCAACAGCAAGGAGCCTTTGGGACAGCACAGTAACGCTCCAAAATAGTAATCTGAGGGAAGGAAGGAGAGAGAGAGAAAGAGAAGGCACAATGTGGAAGGAGAGAGAACAGCACTTAGGGAAGTAAAGAGGGATGGGGTTGTGAAGGATGAGAGACGGGGACCCACCTGAGACTTCTGGTCCCATTTCTGACGAACGCCAAACTGCTTCTGGAACTTCTTCTGCAGACGCATGCGGTCTCTGGGGATGGAAGGGGAGGCGGTCAAATCCACGATCAACAACGAGACCGCTAAACCCACAAGGCTATTAGAGGCCGCAGAAAGCACAGGAGGAAATCACATTCTGAACATTCATCTTCATGACCTATGATGCACTATGTAGTATCCACTGAATTGCCAGTTGTGTTATACACCGTTTGTCAAACAAGGACAGCACATTTCCTGTTTTTTTACCACGATTAATACAATTACTGCAACTCACTAATGAAATGCCAGGAACATTAAAGTGCGACTCATAAAAAGGCTTAATTAACGTAACGAGGAAGGTAGCGTGAAAGCTCTCTCATTAGGCACTCTGCGAGGAACACAGCGAGGGCTGAACAGGCGCGCGCGCTCTGGGGCGGCTCACCTCTCCTTCTGCTTGGCGCTCTTGGGGAGGGTCTGCAGGTTGAACTGGGTCATGTTCCTGCGGTCCTTGTCCCTGCGCAGGTTCCGCTGCAAGAGGCACAAACGACGACCGGGTGTTAGAACATTACATTTACATTACATTACAGGCATTTGGCAGACGCTCTTATCCAGAGCGACGTACAACAAAGTGTTTAACCATAACCAGGAACAAGTATGACGAAACCCCTAGAGAGAAGTACCGGTCCAAGTGCAGGGAACAACCGCATAGTTCAACTTGGACCCTGAAGGTTAAACTGATTAACACTAACAACGAGAACGGCAACAACGCAGTCTATGGAAAGAACCTTGACCACCGCTCCTTACCACCACTTTAGTACCTCAAAATTTTATACTCCTGGACTGATATGCTGCTTTTAAGAAAAGCAATTCACAATAACAAAACATTTGGTTATCAAATGTCCACCTGACCTCATTTTTCTGAAGCGAGACACAGAATTAGCTGTCACTGCAATAACATCGTCATAAATATCACTAGTGCGGTTCGTAACAGCTGTGCGTGGCGTGTCCTTTGAAATCAGGTAATAAGTCATGATGACCCTAATAATGTAGTCCCTGCTACGTCTGACAGGATACAGGACTTGTGAGGACACTGCACACACACTAAGATCTGTGAGACTGGATGTGTACCTGGGCAAACCTCATGCGGTTCCTCTGGTAGGCCGTCTTCTGAGTCTTGGCAGTGTCCACCAGCTGGAAGCTAGTCTCATCCTCTTCGTGGAAGTAGGCATACTGATTGCCGCCGCCAAACTGAGAGGAGTACTTATCTGTAAAGCACAGAGGCGTTCTAGGATTACCACTGCAGAAGGTGTCAGGCAATAGGCTGGAATCCATTTGGACCCCTCCCATGACTATGACCACACACTTCTCACACCTGGCAGATCCACACAGAAATCCTCGCTCAGACCCTTTACATACACGTTTTTGCCCATAGAGGCAGATTTTTGGATTTCTGTGGGCATTACACGCCCGTTAAAGGTACAGTTGGCCCACCGTTCAAGTGAATTTGCTTGTTTAACTGAATACAAAATGGCACCAAATTTTAGCTTGACATTTCAGCTGCTCTGAACTCAAGCCAGCCAACCAAACACCCCTGAAACAAAGAGGCTCAGAAACTGCACGTCTTGGGGATGTGGACTGAGACTCACTTGTGTATCTCTTGTCTTGGTAAGTAGCTCCAGTCCAGTCAGCAACCTGAAGGGGGAAGGAGAAAGTGAACCCATATTGAGAAAGTAAAATAGGTCTTAACACTCAACACAAAACCAAGCTTTTCATGGTTAAACTAATTAAATGGCAATATATTTCAATACAAATCACAATTAGTAACATCCCTTCATCAAAAACAAAGGTTATGACTTGGTTACTGGTGTGGCGGCATGTGTGATGGTTGAGTGGCGCTTCCCATAGGGGTGATGGTATGTGTGTGAGGATGCTCTGACAGTGGGAAGTCTGAGCGTGTTGAAGTTTCTCTGACACTGCTCACAAGTATGAAGACGGTGCGAGGGTAACTTACTTTGCCCAAACGGTCACCCTTGCTGAAGGGCTGGTAGGGCATGTCTTTGAACTTTTCTGGCACGGCGCAGGGACCCCAACCACTGGGGTTGTCCTGGATCACGGGGGCATGGAATTTGGCCATGATCTTAGTTGGGGGAAGACGACAGACAGTGGTGTCTTTAACAGGCACTACCACTTGATCTATAGAAGACAGGGTCTCCCTGTAAGCATCTCAGACCACCCCCAATATAAGATGCACATTTATTTCATCATAAAGCTGCGATTACTCAAGTCAGGTAGGTATTCAAATTACCATAAACGCCTGTTATGTTCTCAGTTTTTGTCAGGGATTTCCAATTAAGTCTCAGGGTATATTTGCCTCCGGTGGTCAAAGCGGATATAGGAATGAAGGCCAGTTTGGCCAAGGCCTCAGACGATGTTCAGCACTGCTTTCTCCAACGGTACGCCTGGCATACGTCAGTTTGCGCAGTGGACTAGTCATCACAGGACCAAATTACGGACAGAAACGAGCATCACAAGTTTAGGAGTCTTCATTATCTACCCAAGAGATCGGTTAACAAACACGTAGGCTACTTAGTTCAAATTCGACACTTGAACGGACAACTAGGTATGCCGGCCTACTTAGCTACTGAGAAATCTCACAAATACTGAGCCACCTTAACACGAGGAAGCTGTAGAATTCGGCGTTTATGGGTTTGCTGTGGGTGACAGCCCCCTTCCTGTGCTTTCAATGCAAAATTTAGAGTTCCAAAATTGATTTCGTGTTTTCGCTATAATGCTGGCTAGATACTCGCCAGACGCTTCGTTGGAATAGGTAACTTGACAGTATGTGTAGTTGCACACAGCTAATTTAACAAATTAATATTCCGATCATTATATTCGGAATCTGTATTACCAAAACATTCACGATACAACAGACTCTTGCAGTAAATTAACGCTGTCTTGCACTTGATCAAACCAGGAATACCCCCGGTAAGCTAGAATGAAAAAAGCATCCAGCACTCAGTACGGCAGTAATGGCTGGATACATAGCTAACAAGATAGCTAACAGCTCTTAAGCATACACAACAAGATCAATCACCACAAACACGTAAATAATGCCAGAAGATGACCATAACCACTTTAATGCATGTATATAAGTGTTCAATACCTCGATTGTATCTTGGATTTTGATGGATGCAAGCAAATTCAACAGTCCTTCAATCCAGAAATATTTAGCGCAACATTTTGGAGAACGCCGGCGGAAAAAGAACTGTGAAGTGTCGTAAAGCGTGACGTACTTCCTGTCGTGGCTGCATGCAAGTGAAAGGTGCGAAATACATATTTTTTAATGAGCGAAATTACATTTTTAAGTCCACTCTCATAGATAATTACTACGGCAGCATGCATGACTGTTCTCTGCGAAAAGACTACTTTAGTTCAAAACTAAAGTCTGTAACACGCTAAGATATTAACTTGCATTAAATGTTAACTTAGCTATGATACCTATCGCCAGTTCACAGCATGCAGCTAGCTAGCAAGTAATGCGCTGTGTTATTTAGTTAGCTAGCCACATTTGGAACTGTGACCACAGGAACATTATGATTTAACAGGACATATCTGGCTAGGTCCACTATCTCATAGCTTCGAAAGCCATGTAGTCACTAGGGATCTCTGTTTAGCTCGTCAAATATAGTGATATAGTATGTCACGATTCCTTTGACTTGACAGTAATACATGTATGCATATCCTCTACACAGGCATGCGCTTCGGATTTTTTAGTGTAGAGGGATTACAAAGTGGACATTTAATAACTGTGTTTGTGGTAAGTGTCCACCACCGATTTATTCTTGATAACGTTGCTAAATTGAGACTGACTAGACACCCTGAGTGGGTGTGGTCGTATCGCGTGGTATGTAGTAGACAAGTACGTTCTCGCTGAAGCATAACACATTGCAAGTAGCTTACATATTGTTTTTTGCTTCTTGTCTACTGGATAAATGTGCGATCTTAGAAACCCCCAAGTTACTTCAAACACTGCAAGACATCCATAATTAGCGTGGAATGATTGACTCTGTTTCCATTTCCAGAGCGTGTTGTTGAGTACTTTAATGCTCCCACTTTTGAGGACTGTGGGTTTGCGAGCATTTTCCATGGCGTCTGAGTCATACTCATCTGGAACACACTCCGCGGCCTTCGTTACCTGTCCCAACGAGCAGGTAGCCAAAGACCTGGCCAGGTAAAGAGAAACACATAATTGCGGGATGTGCTTTGGGAGTTCTGAAATCCCAGCTCTGGAGCATATATTTACCCCTAGAGTCCATTCCAGGGATGGGTTTATTCATCAGCTTTTTCAGCATCAGTTATGCCGTTGTAAGTGTATCTGTAGCACTGTTCTTCTTAATGCTGCTTCTATCAGTGCTGCAAGGGACAAATGAACTGGCTAACTGAACACGGCACCATATCCAGGCCTGAGAATTCCATTCAGCCTCTGTTTTTTTAATTTACAAATCTATACATTTATGTATTTGGTCTTTATCTGTTCTTTAACATAATAACATCTGACTGATTTGTACGTCCATTGACAATTAATCGCAGGTGAGCGGATTGTTTTGCATGAATACCGTCTTCAGTTGCAAGATGAACGAGGTTTACTTTCTCAAACTGTGTGCGGCACTTTCTTTCTCAGAGGAATGGTTGAGAAGAAACTGGCTGCCTGTGTCAACATCATACCGAAGATCACATCAATGTAGGTGTTCGTGCTGGCTCTGGAGCAGTAAGCCAACTGTATATGTGGACTGAGCAGAATGCTGCAGGAGTTCAAATGTTACTGTGATGACTTACAGATACCAGTGGCAGGGAAAGATTGAGGAGGATAATGAAGTGTTGCTGGTGAGTCTTTTTCTTTCTACCACTGTTACTCTAATGCAGATTCATGAATCAATGTTGCATTATACTGCATTCAGATCTGTAACCCTCCACCTTCCGTGGTGAAATGTTTGTTCATCAAAAGTGAGTTTTTGCTGTGCACGCAGTACATGCTTTCTGTCTGGATCTTTTGAAGGGCATGCACCTTAGAAAAATTTTCCTGGTTTACTGTGCGCATGCATAACTTTGAAACCCCTTTTCAGATGATTAAAACCAGAAGTTCAAAGGTCTCCGCACTGGCAGAGTATGTGAGGTGAGCACTTACATTCTAAGATTACTGTTGTGAATGTTGAATCTTTTATTCAACCCTGTGTGACCGGTCATGTCACAAGCAAAGCAGTGCAAATCCTAATTTAAAAGGGTCAGGAAATCGTCATACTCTAATCAGAATGGCTTAATTTTGAGGTTTGTGTATAAACCATTCCGTTATTAAAATGAAATTTACTGCAATTCATTAGAATAAAGTGTATTATTAGTGTCAGAAAATATCAGTAATATGCGAGTACATATCCAAATTGTTGCAGCATTCAGATATTGCAATATATTTTTCAACATAATTGCTGTGAACTATATTTATCTTGATATTTTGAAAAAATGAAAAATACACATACCTACAATATATTTCTGTACATTCTGTTTCCATACGGGCTAACCTACTGTAGCCTATTTAAACTTCAAAGTTGTTCATTAATTTAGTTGGAATTTTGAAGTTTACATTTTGATCTGTGTTATAGTAATTATGTACTGTATTCTTTGCACACTTTGATTTGCTGAGTAAATAAAAAAAAAAAACATACTATACTAGTCAGTGTGTGCCACTATTGTTTGCAGGTCAAACCATCCTTATGAAGTGGCTGAGGTCATCAGTCTGCCTATAGACCAGGGAAACCCGCCCTATCTGAAGTGGCTGGGTGAGGGCGTGCCGGAGTGAGTGCTCTCTTTCACCCCCGGTGGCCCTTATGGGGATGAATGCGCTCACCGTCTGTTCAACTTGTGATAATGCATTGGAGGGGGCCGGAACTGTAACGTTAAGTAATAAAAACGAGTGACTAAACTGGAAATGCTCGACATGATGATGCAGCTTTCTTATTCATTCATTTTTTTTCACTGAAACATGTACAAAGACATTCTTCAGAGGCATCCTTTCAGCTGGCATGTTTTCTAGCCCTAATTTTACTAGAGATGCGCAGTAACATCAAACTGATATGATTTGCTGATATAATAAAAGAACACGCATGCTGCCCAGAGGGACAATAGACCTCAGGCATCACTGATCCTAGGTAAAAACACTGAAAATGCTCAGGAAGTAGCCTCATCATGGTAATGATGGTAATCATTTGAAATTACCAGCCAAATTCACAAACAGAGCTATACAGACTCAGTAGTGCTAGGCTCTGTACTTAATACAGTAATCAACTTGAAATTGAAGTTTTTTCTTTCAGTGATGATGCAAGTGCTGGCCTACCTCTTCCCCTAATGTTGGAACCCGGTTGCAGTTTGCTTTAGGGCTACAATGTAAAATGAGGGTATTGGATCGACCAACATGGCCAGGCAGACACTATTGACGTCTGTCCAGCTTTTCTGTATCGCACATCCATAAATTTTACTGGAACTAAATATTTAATTTATCATTATTGGCACCGATGCAGAGCACAAAATGAAAGCAAGACCTCCATACTTCTACAATAAGATGACTGAATGCATTCACTGACCTGAAGAAAGAGAAAATTAATCTATTAAGACATTTGGTAATATGAGCAATGTGTGCAAGCAACATTTGTTAATTTATTTGCATTTTATCAAATCATGCACCATTCTTTTCCATGTTACATGTACCTTAATGTTAAGTATGATTTGTTCCCTTTTGATCATCTCAAGTAATGGAAATACTTAATAACATTTCCTAACATTAACAAATTGTTAATTAATGTAACACTTGCCAAAATACATGCATGAATATTTACACCTAAGACACTTACTTGCTCAACCTATTCCTTTGCTAATGGCTTACTTAACATAAATAAATGTTAATTGATTAGTTCAGGTTAGTTAATGGATTAACTTATGTCAGTCACTGGAACCTTATTGTAAAATGTTCTAGTTTCTTCTATGATACATGTACAAAGACTGAGTGAAAAGCATCCTTTCTAGCCCCTGTTCTGCAGGTTGTTTCAGATTAATGAATCCATGTGCCACAGTCAACCACGAGGGGGAGACATTTCCCCACTGTACTGCGCTGCTTGATGACAACCTGTTTCCTAACCTCAACCCCAGATGTTATGACTGTAAAGCTTCTGGAAATGGCCATTCCAGTTTATGAGATTGGCATCAGCTGAGGTTTTTATTGGATTCGCTGCCTCCAACTGGGGGCCTTCCTGCACAAGATTGTGATTTTTCAGAAGTAACTGGCCATTGGTCTAATAGCAAAGCACCTCCTCAGAATCTTGGTGGACTGACACGCGAGCCAATCTGCGTCCAGGACCTCAGTGTCTCTTCACCTGTGGTTTCAGGTCTGGACTCTGAGGAGGCCTGGACACATACGGAGTCTAATCTCAGTCTCTTTTTGCACGAATTGTGCATAATGATAACAACAACAACGGCAATAATAACAATATGAATATGATGAACAAGGCTCTGGACTGATACCTAGTACATCAATTGCTCCCTCAACTTTAAAGATAGAGACCAGGTTTAGTCAGGACCACTGTCATCAAAGTCAGAATTCTTATTATCAATCTTGTCACGCATGGATAAGGCGGGGAGGGCAAAAATACATTGCGACCTGTTCACAAAGGTCCTCGTATTCCGATTTTAGTGGACTGTATATAAACAGTCCACTAAAATGTTTAATATGTTGCAATATTTTTTATCAGAAAACCTTTGAGGTGAGAAATAGGCAGTGCAATTTCTGAATCTTGATTCACATTTGTTTGGAATTGGCAGTTTAATTTGAGTTTCGGCTATGCTGTACAAATTCATTTGCATGGAAAATACCTTATGCAAATGAGATGGACACTCCTACTCCACTCACCCCAGGAAGCAGTTTTCAAAATGGTGTAGTAGGCGGGGCCAGGCTGACACAGTGAGTCCAATTACTCTTTAAATCAGTTCACGAAGAGAGAAGGCTCATTCTGCACCAGTGTTTGAAGATTTTAAAGAGCCATCCCTATTAATGAAGTTCCTGCAAAATAACTGATTTGTGAGGTCCAATCCCCTTGTGAGAGGGTCAGGGGCTCTTGATCCCACTTTTGATTTATGACATCATTGTGTTGATTTGGGAATAACGAGTCTCCTGAGGTATATCTGGGGCTGAGAGGTCAGGGGTCTCAATAGAGTAAACAACTACAACAAATTATCATCTATACATTGAGCTCTATAATAAATTTTTTTTATTTGGCTCTGTACTCTGTACAATTTTCAACTAGCAATCAAACAGTTGGTTAAACTTGTGGTTAAAGTGCACATTCTCAGCTTTTATTTAAGGGGATTTTTTTTTACACTTTTGTTTCACCATGTAGATGTTAGAGTACTTATACATAGTTTTCGTCATTTCAGAGCACAGTTTTGTTTTGGACATATTAATGCTATGTATAAAAAGTGCTGTAATTTTTAAATGGTGAAACAAAAATGTATAGAAACCCTTTAACTACATGTGAATTGTTGGATTAAAAGTCCAGACCCAAATAAAGTACAGAGCCAAATAAAGAAAAAATATGTCTTTGTATATATATGATGCATGAAACATGTCAGCTTTACCGTCTACAGTGCCGACACATTTAAAATGTGCCCATTTAAAAGACATTATTGGCATCTGCATATTTTTTTAAAACTTTACTGGCTATCTTTTTTTCTGGTGAAGTGAGGAGTGAGAATCAGGACTGCTGATGCTGGGCTTGTGGAGGAATTTTGGTGAGCTGGTTCTGAACACTGTAAGAGCTGACGGACAGGTCTGTGAGGCTCATGCTCTCACAGTCAGAATACCAGCCAGGATGTGGCTTTCCAGCAAGTATTTTAACCTTGTAATGAGCCTTAAAGTCTTATTTCTTTCGCTCACATCGAAAATATTAACTTATTTTTAGTTATTTTTTGCTTGACACGTGAACTTGTCTCACCCCATTGGCTAAATCTTGAAATGAGTAGAACTGTCTTATCCCGTTGCCAACATTTTTGTCTTATTTAGCCAAACAGTAATAGAAATTTTTTAAAAGTCTAAATATAAGACTGAAGTGCTTGTTAAGATTGACTTATTTTTTGGTTTTTGCAGTGCAGTGTGTACTGAATGTCTAACAGTACAGTATCAATGGATAATATGCCTTTGGCAAGTGGCTTTGTGCTTCTGCTAAACAAACAATTAATAAATAATCTAACAATAGATTATTATTATAATTTAATATCTTAATATAATAATATATTAATAATCTGATATTACCGGCCATTACATGCTCTGTTCTTCTATGTCAGGGTTGGAACAATCTAGAGTAAATTAGTCAATCTAATTTTATGGTGGTCAAGCACATTGCATATCAGGACATTTGATTTTATTTTGTCCCTCTTTCTTTAAATTACACACGTCCACATTCAATTCAATTTTCCACCCACTAGCCCTTCAGCCCTTATAAGAGCCTTGCACAAAACTTTCATTTTCTTGTCTTCTTCCTGGCAATTGGTCTCTTAGCAACATGACTCAAGCTTCTGCAGCATGACATTGTAGTCTAATGAGAGTTCCCATCTAATGTGCCTGTGTGGGCTTGTTAGCATGCATGTGCAAGTGTGTCAGCATGTGTTCATATGCATCTATCAGTGCATACATGTATGTGTGAGCATGCTTGTGTGCTACGTGAGTGTGTAAAATTGTACTCTAAAGCTGTATGTTGTGTGCAAGTTTGCGTGTTCATTTGAATGTGTGTAGATTTGTGTGGGTGTGCTAATGCATGTTTTTATATTTCCTGTTTTCTTTTTAAGTTTGTATTTGTCTGCATTTGCACTGACCAGACTGAGACTTATTATTTACTGTATGTCAGTTGGAGGTTGTCTTATGCTTCATTGATGCTCTTCAGTATAATTAAAAATGCTACCCAAAGTTCACTAATTGTCCTCCTCCATTATGGTACTAATTATGTACACAATATTGAGAGAACAAACACATCACCTTTAGTACCACCACACATAAACCTAAAACTGACTGATTTTATGAGAGCAATATGCAGGTTTTGACAGGATAATTGACAGAGATTTTTGATATGTCAATGTCTTTAGTGGCCAAAACTGATTTTAAAAATATTTTTTCTTGCTTTAGACCACACACCTCTAAATACCTAAACACCCATATTTGTAGACTTAACTTATAAATGTCTGTATCTAAAATATTCTTTATCACTCACAGAAATGTCTAATCAAAAGCTTGTATTAAAACTGAAGTAATATAAAAACATCCATAAAGTGAACTATTTCTATAAGCGCTGGCAGACAGGTGAACAAAGGTAGCTCTAAAATCAGGTTAAAGGGACTGCATGCATCCTGTTTTATTAATACAATAATGTATTGCTTGTTTATTTGCGTAATGTATAGTCTGTTTTTTTTTAGGAAGAAGAATTTGCAGTATTAAACGATATCTGAGGAAGGATTTGCAGTATGAAACATTATCTGAGGCTTGCTGTCTAGTTGGGCGCCTGTGGAGATTCTGGCGCTGGTGGAGCACGACGCGGCATCGCAGGGTGTTTGGTGATGAGCAAGGGCTGGAAACAGCACGGACTCTTCAGACCCGCGCCGCGCCGCGCGTACGCACGCCTCAGCGGCAGACTCTCTCCGCCACCCACGTCCCTCGGCGCCCAGCTTCGCTGCCGCTCTCTAATGTCACCGCTAATAGACAGCTTGGAAGTGCGCCAGCAGCCGTGAATGAAATCACCCACAGGTGCTGAGCGTTAAGCGGCTCTCCATTAAGAATTTTATTACTTTTTTTTTCTTCCTTTTTTTTTTTTTTTTTTTACAGATAGTGGGGCAGCTCACGCTCCCTATGTATTTTTTTTTCACCTTTAGACTCGGAGGAAAACAGATAGAGGGTTACAGACAGAGGTCGTGGCATGGTACAGAAAGTGCCAATGGCGGCGAATCGAACCCCCGACCGCATGGCGGGATTGGTGTAGGTTTGAGAGTTCACTGACTGAAGACTGGGCCACATAGTCTCGCCCAACTTAATAGTTTTCTGCTTTTGTGTTTCCTGCTTTGTGGCCTGATTATTCTGACTCATAGCCAACCCAGGGTACCTAAATGGATTTCACAGCTTGGGTTTTACAGTGAACCTCATTCAAACTCCTTAATCCAGTACGTGTACCGGCTCATGCATTGTAATTTCTGGTCCTCCTTGAAGCCGCTGTGTTGGCTAATTACAGTATGTTCAGAAAAAATTACAGTACTTTAATGTTGGCTTTTTCCAATATTTTTGTGAACCTTTCCTCTGGTCCACACATATGAAAAGGCATCTGTACGCTTACTTACTCTGGCAATTTAGTAACTTCCCTCTGCATTCGATAAATTTATTCTTTAAGAACTACCCTAATCATATGGCATTTTGATAAGTGCTGTGCTCAAACAGGGGGCAAAGGAACAAGTCTTACCACATACTGTGTGAACATAGCAGTTACATGTGTGAAACGGCACTGGTGACGTGGTCTGCATTCCTATGTTAACTTTAACCCACTGACGTCTCATCTTATTTTCCCCACTTTTTGTACCCTCAAATTTTTGCTATTAATTGGCCTTAGAGAGCAGCTCCTCCTGCAATCACCTGATAAGTGCAAATGCTGTGACTGCAGAGTGCTCCATTGTTTGCGGATTGAGGCCATTCAGTTACTGTGTTCCTCCGCTTTTGCTCACGAGTGAGTCTGGCTGCCGATTCCCCATCAACACACACACGTGACACACCTCTGAGTATCGCCCTTAATTTTAAACCCGCCGTATTTATAAAATGACAATTGTTAACTAAGGCAAACTCAGTTTAATAAAATCTGATCATTCCAGCCCCTTGACTGAGCTCATCTTCAGTGGGCCAGAGAAAAGAAAAGCATTGCGGCGCTCTGTAAAATGTTCAATCTTAAATGCACGTGGTCCCATCTGGGCTCATACAGAGCCTGTAAGAGCTGAATTAACACGGGACATTTTACCGCGTGGGAAAAATGGGCGGAACGGGAGTAATGACTACGTTCCAAATTTAAACACGGGCTCAGGCGCCGTGTTTGGGACCGGGGCCAGAAATTCTCCGTTTTTCCACGTTGACGACAATGAAAAATCATCCACACTGTCAACGGCAGCTAATGAACACGCTTCACTGATTGCTGCTATTCTTGCAGCAGTGTGATCCTGCGGTCAAGTGGTACCTTGATTGGGATTTGGCTGGTGATAAGATTGCATTTTCGGCTCACATTCAAAGCCGAAAAGGCCTGATTAAAAGGGAGACATTAGTGTCAATTAAAGAGGGGACAGAAAAAGAGCAATTTTATAACAAGGTATTTATTCGTTATACAGTCAGCTGCAGAATGTTTTGGACAAAGAATTTTTTTTTTTTTGATTCGGCTCTGCTTACACAATTTTAGATTTGTCATTGAGAACTGCACATGGTTGAAGTGCAGATACTCAGACCAAAATACATAAAAAAAGGTATTTTTTAAAATATATTTTGGTTTTACTATTTAAAAATAACAGCACTTTTTATACATAGTCTCCCATTTCAGAGTATGGATTAAAAACTGCTGTAATTTCTACACGGTGGAACCAAAATGTATAAAAGCTGAGGATATGCACTTTAGCCACATGTGATTAATTGTTTACAATTTTGCTATTAGTGGCTGATATTGTTTATTACAATTAATAATTAGTACAATTAGTAATTGCACATGCAACTACTACTTTATGTCATGGAATGATGGGTTATTAGTTAGTCGATAGTTACATAACGGTTACATAAGGTTATGAGGATTCAGATCCACACACTTCAAAAGAGATAGCTTGGAGTGGCTCTAGTCGGACCATCCTGGCTGTTGAGCACTAATCCAGTCCTTTTTTTGTTTAGCTGGCTTGAAGCATGTTGGGCATTTTAATTCAGAGATATAATTCAGATGATTGCTTTTGCATATTATTTAATATGTTTATACAAGAGAAAGCCATATAAATGCATTTGTATATTGAGATTATATAAATTGAATTTGTGAAATATGAAACACCATAAACCCTCTGCATCCATGAATAGAAAAGTGTCCTTTTTTTGGCACACACTTTGTAGTTGGTTTCAATAATGCTTTGTTTTTTGCTTTTCACAGAAGAAATAATAATTAAATTTTATTTAAAAAAAACCTTACATTACATTTATTTGGCGGACACTTTTATCCAAAGTGACGTACAATAAGTATTATATAACAAAGTCTTCATGGCGCTCAGTATTTGACTGCATGCTTTTGTGCCTCCTTGCTAAATGTATAAACTGTATAATCACACAACAAAATATGATGGGTACTAAGGTACTGTACAATGATTTGTTTCAAATTCCAAGCGCTCGAGAAGGAGTCATACTGTATGTGTCAGCAACATTCACATTCTCACCCAGATTGCTCCGTGTGCTCCCCCACTCTAGCACCCGACAGTCCTCCTCCCTGCTTGAGCTTTCCTTCACCCCGGGTGGCTCCAGTGTCACCCTCCTCTTCTGCTAGGATTCTCAGAGTTAGTACTGGACAACAAGCCGGTCCTCTCACAGCCTCATTACGACAGTTTCTTTTTGGTTCGAGCAGAGTCTTTCGGTTGAAAATCCTACATAAGTTTGCATCGGCTCATCATACCTTACACGCCCACCAGGTCTCCCCTCTCTGCTCCATCTGGGTCCACAGCATTTTCCTCAGTGTAAACAAGACTGGATCATTTTAAGACTGATTGAAAATCTGTTCTTGCAAGGAGCACCCTCTAACTGCTGACAGTGACCTGTTTGTACGAAGAAACAATGGCGATAACCCCAGTCTGAGGGGAAAAAGCAGAAGGGAAGCTAGTGTGACTTTGGACTAGCTGCCGACACTATGTCCGCGCAAACACGCTCAGAAAAGTACCTTAAAAAGGTTGTCACTGTGGCGGTACCCTATTGGTACAGGAAATTGTACCCCTTGCCAGCAATATATAATTCATTTGTGCCTTTGTTTTAGTACCCAAATTAGAACATCATGTACTTTCAGGGTACATTTAGGAAATTTGTTCCTTGTACCTCCACTGTACTTTTATTTCAGAAAGTGTAGTGAGATTTAAGAAGTGCATCCTTGCTGCTGACAAAGGTGACATTCTTCAGTGATAATGCAGCAGCTTAAGCTGAAACACCCATTCCTATTCAGCTTACTAATCAACTACAGTTATCTTGCTAGCAACATTAGCTAGCAACATAGTTATTTGCAGTCATCAATAATGCAGTATTTAAAAAGCAGAAATGTTAAAATGAAGTTAACTCCTGTTTAAATTTGTTTTTCGTACTTAATTACTTTCCCCTTATTGTGAATAAGACTGGGAACATGGGCATTAACTGAACAGTTAAATAAGAACTCTTTACTGGCAAAATATTTTAGGGTGCAGATTGTTAAAATGATAATTCACTTTCTGGGTTTAAAAAAAAATATTCGTTCCGTTTTTCCGTAATGATGATCCATTTGATGTAGTTAAACATGTTCCAATGTAGAATAATTTATAGAGTAACTTTATCAACATAGACTAAAGGGCAAAAGCAGAGAAAATGGAAATAAGACAGTGTTCACCCAATAGCAGTTCTTTTACATCCCACACAGTATTAACACAATAATGTAGTGGAGCTTGTAGATATGAGTATGCTAATGAATTCTTTGCTGTGTGTGCGTGTGTGCGTGTGTGTGTTCATTATCGATGTCACATGTGTTGCTTTATATTTTTAGCCGCATGTACAACACACCATGGCTAATACCTTATCGGTATTATGATTTACATTGTATTAAGTAGCTAAATGTGTTATGTAGATCCATGATATAACAATGTCATAATTTAGACCCGCTTAATTTCGACAGTGCCATAGATAGCTGGCTCGTACGTTAAGCTGCAGACGCTCCTCTGTAGTGCAGAGCAAGGGATATACTGAACAACGTGGCTGATGTGGTTTGCACATTCCTCCTTGTAGCCATGAAATACAACTTCTGCTTCTCGGTGGTATGTTAGGGCGCTGACATGTTGGCCAAACAAGCCAATAAAAATGATCTGTTTGCAGGCATTAGCATAATGATGACAATGCAGACTCAGCCAGTACAGCAGTACAGAGGCAGCTGCTCACCTTTTAGCTTCCTGCAGTGAGAGCCCTTCTTCTTCATGCTTAATCTAAGTACTCACTGAAGAGCACTGGATTTATTTGCAAGGGGAATGCGTGAATGAATTATGTGTTAAGTGAATTACATTTGACGAAGTGAACACAAATGTCATCATTAATCCGTCAGCAGTTTCTCATAATTTCAGTATGGTCAGTCAAACACTTTCCGAAACAGCTGTTATTTACATTCCCATTGTAAAACATGTTACACAAATTCTAACTTTCTATCTGAAAATAAAATCACCATAGATACTTTTCATGTCATGTCACCATGTCAATATTATGTACAACTAGAGCCAGGCTGATAGACACATTTCTCACAAAAATATAGTAGAGAATATGCTTATATCCATATATGTATGTAGATATACCAAATCCTGAAATAAATTCAAGACTTTTGATCTCTGCACATTCTCACAGATCAGTTAGATATTTTTAGCCTATTCCACTCGTAGGCTAAGCAGAATGATGCTGTAAAGGTACTGAGAGTTTACTTAGGGAGAATAACATGAAGGCTGATAAGAAATGAATGCAGGTTTTCATCCCTCAAAGATAACTAATCTCCAGTGTACCGTTCTTCTCCACTGCCTCCTCGGGCAGCGGCTTTACGGTGCTGTTTTTGGCCCCGTTGACTAGCACGGGGAGGGCTGCCGTAGGCCCCAAGCCTGGACCTTTCCCGTTGGGCTCCCTGCTTTGAGCCCTGTCACACGGGGGGACTCCCGCAGAGGGCCCTCCTGTTTTCTCCCTTGGGAGGAACAGGGTCCTGGGTCCTTCCAGCTGCCCGTTACCGCTCGCCTGCTGCGCAGTCCTGCAGGTCTCCGTCATCTCCACGGCCTCCCCTTTGACCCGGAGGCCGCCTCCTCTCATGGCTATTCTCACGCTGTCCCGGGGCTCCAGCGCCACCCTTCTCCCCTGCTGGTGCTGCGGGTGGTCGGTCCCCAGCTGCTCCTCGCTCTCCACCTTCCGGGACAGGCGGCACAGGGCCTTCCGGAAGCCCTGCTTGAAGTTTTCGGAGAGGAAGCCGTACACTACGGGGTTGGCGCAGCTGTTGGCGTAGGACAGGACCACCACGAAGTAGTAGAGCCCGCGGAAGTCGGGGGGCAGCAGCACCACCAGGTTGATGATGTTGAGGGCGTAGAAGGGCAGCCAGCAGAAGACGAACACCGCCACCACGATGACCACCATCAGGGTGACCCTGCGCTCCGACCGGCGCCGCCTGGTGGAGGTGGAGCGCACCTTCTTCCCCGAGCTGCGGACCTTGATGACGATGAGCAGGTAGCAGAGGCAGATGACCAGGAGGGGGCCGAAGAAGCCCACGGTGGCGGTGCAGATGATGAACGACGCCTTCCAGACGCCCGCCGGCTCCGGCCAGATGATGTTGCAGGTCCCCTCGTCCTGGAGGACGTCGGCGAAGATGACCACGGGCAGCACCACGACGAAGGACACCACCCACACGGTCACGTTGACGGCCTTGGCCACCTGGGGCTTGCGCCACTTGGACGAGCGGATGGGGTGGACCACGGCCAGGTAGCGGTCGATGCTCATGACCGTCAGGCAGAAGATGCTGGTGAACTGGTTGATGCCGTCCACGGTCATCACCAGGCGGCACATGAAGGAGCCGAAGGGCCAGTAGAGCAAGGCGTTCTGCGCGGCCAGGAAGGGCAGGCCCAGCATGAAGAGCTCGTCGGCGATGGCCAGGTTCAGGATGTAGATGTTGGTGACCGACTCGGTCTTGGAGTAGCGCAGCACAATGTGGATGACCAGCGAGTTCCCGCCCAGGCCGATGACGCAGACGGTGATGTAGATGAGGGGGATCAGGACCCCCGCCACGATGGGGCTGGAGCCGCCCCCGGCGTCGGGAAACGCGAGCGTGCCGTTGCTGAGGGTGTCGTTTCGGAGGAGCGGGAACTGGGTGGAAATGGCGCCGAGCAGGACGCTGCCGTTGCCCCAAGCCTCAGGCATTCCCGGCTGTGTGGAGGAACTTCGGATAATTTCCATAGATGCAAAGTGGACGGGACGGTAATTCTGCTCAGTGATTCTCCATTTGTCCTGAGGGGGGCAGAAAGAGAAAACCACTCTTCAGCGAGTGAAACCCTCGGAACACAAATTCACAGCCGCGTGATTTTTCCAGGCCTGTCTGTGGTTGTCGACCCTTTTGGTACAAACGTCCTATGGTTTTGTAGAATGATTTGGTTAGTGTTTCATCGGTTATACATGTGCCATTGTGTCTGCCTCAATCATCTGGCAAAAAGTTGCAAATAATATATGAAAAACTGTAGAGAAAAGACTCTGTCTCTAATTAAGGTAGGATCAGCCCTTCAAAATATTGATGATTATCAAGCAGAATGAGAAATATAATAAATGGATCCACAGGAAGACAGGAAGCAATTAAAACTGACGAGAGAGGGAACAGTGAGAAAAAGCAGTCAGGTGGGTTGTAGTGCTTGTGTTAGGCTTGGCTCTGTTGATATTTCCAGATCAGGTAAATGAAACATGACATACTCCCACCCACCATCTGTAATAGCTAATAATTGGCATCCTATTAGCGACAAAGCACACACACTTCATACAGGGGCACGGAGCATGGAGGCGAACGTGCCCCTTGTTATTAAATTGAAGGGAATGGCAACGGTCTCTGCTTACAGACACCGGGTCATTTATATTGTTTTATTAGGCCTCATGCTGGCTGTCCACACCAGTGATGCCACCACAGTTAAGAGGTGAAATCAGATTCATGCCATTTCCTAAGAAAAGCATCATAAACTCCATTAAGGAAGTGTTTTATGTGATACCCCCCGGTCAGATAATAGTGCATTAAACCTCGCAAGATGCATGAGTGCACATAAGAGGCACAATCTCTGCTTTATTTAGTTTGTTTCATGAAGCTGCATCTGCATTTATTAAGTAAGTTCATTCTGATTGCTTGTTTTTCCTGTGATTCAAATCGATCTTTCCCCCAAATCGGCCTATGAAGGCGGTGACAGCTGAAAGCATTGCCAAAGTAGAATTATTACATTTTGGTTGAGGTGCTGGTGCAATACGTATTTATATTCCCATTTTGCCATTGCAAACCTCTAAAGCAATCACAGTCCTTTCATTTACTACTAAACTGATTCTATGGTGTCAGACAGAAAGCAATCAGCAATTGCTCTGAATCAGGAACTAGGCATTGGGTTGGATTCATCAAAAAAGTCTGCTTTTCCTGCTCGTATATACTGAACAAACAAGAGCCACTGGATGTAGCGAGCACAATCAAAGGGAAATCCAGAGCTTTTCACAGAAGCTATGAAATGTGGTCCCGCGGGTTCTATTCATTTTGCAAGATCGCAACTGATTTAAAGTGTTTTCCCGTGGGAAAAAGTATTGACTTATTTACAAAGCAGGTGTTAAGCTATGCTTTGGGAACGTAAAAAAAATGTGAAAATGTTTCTACCATGTTATTCACCTCAGCTAAATCACAACCTAACCGCAGTGGCGCAATAATGATTTGTGCCTGGGAAATGGTGATTTTAATTAGTGTATTGTAGAAGGGGTTTCTCTTACAGGCCTGTGGGAATGAGGTATTGAACATGAAATTGATGCTAATTTTGCTGATGTCCATTTTCCCTGAAAAACCATTAATCCATTAAACACTGCCTGTTTCAGTCCAGTCAACAACCAAGAGGGGGGGAGGGGGGGGGGGAATGGGGGGAGGAGAAAAAAAAAGGATCTAAAGAGATGTGCACAGGATACACCAGTGTTCACTCACACGTAGCTTTGTGCCTTTAAATAAAACTGAACATTTGACGTGCTTATTTCTCTTCTCCCAATCGGCCGGCTTGATGACCGCTCGGGTCTGGGTGTCTAGCTGCACGGTGGTGGCCTTTCAGTGATCCGTTTGTTCCTGAGCAGAAAAGCAGCAATAGGCGGCACGAGGAATTCTGTGACATGACAACAGCTAGCCCCGTGGCACTAAATTACACCTCACAACCACCCATTTTCCTTCTTATGTGGCTTTACGGCACAAAAGACCCCAGCCTAATCAAGGCAAGCCAGAGCGAGAGGAGAGATATAGCCTCTCTCAGCCTCTTCCCTAAAGAGGAGTTTTCTTTTGTTTCCTTTTATTTTTTTGTTATTGATTGATATGTGTCTTTGTTCCTATGACAAGTTACTATGGTGACAAGTGTCTCATGACTTACTCTGTATTCTACCCTTTTAAGGGGTATAAAGGAGGGCAGTTCTCATTGGCTTGTCGTAATCACCATCATGGTATGCCACTGATGTAAGCGTGTAGCAATGGTATAGAAGCTTTCAGTTATTTATTCTTTACAACTGACATGCACAAAGGAGGCTAGCAGGAAGGGGTTGGTTTCTGTCCAGGGGTGCAGAACAAGGGTGTTGCACAGCGTATCTACAGAGACTAAATATGTCTCTCTGCTTCCAGTATTTTATGGAATTATTCCTTACTGCTGTAGGTAATTTGTTGCAATTGCTGTTTTACTGTAGAGGTCGGTATTTTGCGCATGTTGTGTTACACTTTTGAATGATTCTGCAACACAGAAGGATGTTTTTCATGCCGATAAAGCAAACTGAAATTTAAACCGAGCGTGCTTGTGAATGAGAACAGTAAGGGAGATCAGTGCCGCTAATTTAAGTTCCACAGCATCCTGCAATTAGGGGTTTATGTGGTCTTCAGCACCTAAAAACAGATTGTTGCTGTAATAATCACATTTATCAAGTAGGGAGAGGTTAAATTGGATTTTCAGATTGAGTTGGATATTCATAGTAAGTACCTTGCTCAAAGGATCAAGGGATCAAGAGTGCACTGCTTGGAAATGAAACCCGCAGCCTCCATACTTCTAACTGAATTCCCTACACCGCCATGCTATACTGTCAGAGCAGTACCCCTCTGTGACATCACTCTGAAGTTCCCCTTTGGTCTGATTATTAAATCAAGCCACTTCTCCATAATTTCCTCTTAGATCCTTCCTCGGGTGGCTTCAACAGTGGGATACCTCAAAGATGGTATCTTGTAATACATGAAAAAAGAATTGTACTCTCATAAGAACAGCAAAAACCTCACCCTAATCTGAGTTAACTGAATCCTGGGTATTATGTTAATTAAACAATGTACAATTAATAACTTGCTCATACAGCTCACTCATGAATATGTAAGACCTGACATATTTTTTCTTGTTCCAACAGGGAGATATTTCATTTGTGCTTCATAAAATTATGTTTTTCAGTAAACTGGGTTAGGTTTTCAAAACACCTATTTAACATTTCAAATGCTTTAAACTAGAGCCAGCTGAATGCCGACCAGCTTAAGGGTTTCAGAGTATTATCTTTCAACCCTTTCCAAGCTTATCTTAATATTTGTGTAATTCATCTTTTTATTATTATTATTATTATTATTATTATTATTATTAATAATAATAATAATAATAATAATAATAATAATAATAATAATAATAATAATAATAATAATAATAATGCAGGTATGCTGATGGTCATTCATAACTCAACATAATCAATTAATAGCAACTGACAGATTTTTCTTCCTTTCTTCAAAGAACTGTCAGATTCATGTATTGCTGCAGAGATACAAACAATACAGACTCATGAGTACCTGAGCTTTTCTAAATAGCCAGCTGTGTGTAAGGCAACAGCATCAGAACCCATTTGACATCAAATGACAAAGGCCTTGCGAGATATTACATTTCATTTAAGGCTTGTTTAAAGCTCAGTCCAAAAGCCAGTCTTATGCTTTTAAAGGCATACTGTGTATTATTGGTAATATTTCAAATGCAGAGAAATACATCATTTCTTTCTGTCTTATCACCTTATACTGAACAACCATAATTTTGCTTTTTTTGTATAATATATGTCCTGGCCGTAAGGCTTTACCAATGTACAGTCCTTACATTACTGCGTTAAGGAAAATTGAAAGGCCTAGACGTTGTAAACACACATGTATATAGTGCTTGTAGTATTTGATTTTACAGGCAGTAGAATTGCTGGTGATTGCCACAAGCTTTCAGTAGTGTCTCTGCCAGCTCTAACCTGTGCGATGAGAGCTTGTCCTCCTTCTGGTGTGTGTGGTGTGGTGTGTGTCTTGTATGTAAAGCACTGAGCGGCTCACGGACAGGTGTGTAGAAGGAGGGCTCACCTGCAATGGTTCCCCATGAACATGCGTTGTGCAAAGGCAATTCAAAAAAATTAGAGAAAATTTCCAATTTGTGCGTGTGTGTGTGTGTGTGCGTGTGCTTGTGGGTGTGTGTGTGTGTGCATGCGCGTGTGTGTGTGTGTGAAGAGACAAGCTCTCATCACACAGGCTAGAGCTGTCAGAGACACTGACTAACTATCAATTTCAATTCTTCCAAATCTGCAGTGTTATTTCTTGTTAATTTCATGGGTCAGTGGACTTGTGATGTCCCATTTTTTTGTGTGCAAAAGCTTTTTTACTTCAGACAAATATGAATCATATCTGGAGTAAATAGGAATAGCAGAAGTGGAGGATCATGGGGGATAGACTGAACTGGAGCTGGGTTAGGATAAATGTAAGAGCCCAGGGCAGTCTCTCATCCTCTGTTCAGACTCAATCCCCTCACTCAGGGCACGGCACGCCAATTTAAATTTGAGCCCAACGCCCTTACAACAGCCTCATTAAGTCAAGCATTGTACAGTCCTCCATTTTAGAAGAACTCTTTCTAATGAATGACTATTGCACCGTGTCAATCATTTTCCGCTTTTAATGCGGAGTGTGGCGATGACTGGACTTCCTGCCTGCAACTGGACCACTTGGATTAATTTTTATAGAGATTACAGTGCTGGTGTAACGGTGCTTCTTAATGAGAAGAGACAAAGGAGGTTCTCGGACCATTTCATAACATCGAGAAGAGAGTACGGTAATCAGCACGGGCCAACCGCTAGACCGACGAACCACAAAATTAGGAAGGCGAAATGATTTCCACTTCAAATAGGGATCTCTTATAATAAAGACTTGTTACAATTGGGGTCAGCGGTAGTAGAGATTTCATTCCCTAAATTCTGTGTTTAAACCCCGGCTATGTTATTACAATAGGTCCCTCAAATTAAGGGAGTGAACGGTCGGTCACATACCAAAAAAAGTAGAGGAGCAGGAGCGCTCCCAGTTGGCTACGCAGCAAGTGGACAAGACGTGAATTCCATTGCCAATCAATGAATTAGGCTCCCAGGAGAACATCTTACCAACCCAGGTAATCCCCCACAGATGCAATTTTCTCTTATTTTGCCCGGGACGGTCAGATTGTTCTGCCAGCATTTTCCGAAAATGCAGACATAGAGCGCCCGAGGACGCAGATGTATGCAAACGAGCCGCTGTGTCCGCAGTAATAAGCAGGACATAGAGGAGGGGGTGATTCTGACAGAGCTTTCAAACGAATCTGCGCCAAGAGCCCGACAGACCTGTGGCCCTCACACAAAGCCTGTGACTCATTTTCAGAGAAACCTGAGGGGCTTGAGCAGATGTGACGTTTGCAGCGGTGAGTAAAGTGGATTTAAATCACTCCTATTTGTTTGCAACCAATTCCATACGTAAAAATAATGTGTTTTCTGCACATTGAGGAAAAAAGTATAAAACGGAAGGAAGTCAATTTATATGTAGATTAAATATTTCTGAGCAAATTAAGCTTGGCTAAATTAAGGGGTATACGATTCCAGGGTCTATAATTGGATATACAACCAGATTTCTTGCTTTAGAGCCTATTTTACTTGTACTATACAACAAGCCAATGGTATTAGGCTACCTGTGTTTTTAAAAAACTTAAGGTAGATAAGATTTCAGTCAATTTGACTACGCCTCCATCTCCCTCTGACCCCTTCGCTTCCCGTTTTGCAAAATGATTGGATAGACTGTAATTAAAGCCAAATGAGGCTATTTTGAGGAAAGTATTGTCTAGTATTTTTAAGTAAAACTCATCTTTTGTGTTATTGTAGGTAGAAACTGAAAAAATAGTTTGTACTTTAGTTTGTTATTCAATAAATGCGCATAAATTAACTGAAGTTTTTTTAACAAACCAAAGGTCGCCGAACTTTGGCCTGTACTGTGTACACACACACACACACACAAATACTACAGTAAATGAATGTGTGCTGCTTAGTATTCCTACCATGGTGAGCCAACATTAACATGGCTTACGTCAAAGGCTTATGTCCTGCTCTGACTGAACTGCAACAGTAAAAGCTAAAACAACCATACACACTGGCTTTCCAGAGTGATGTATTACAAAGCAAGATTCTGTTGTTACCAAGCTAACATTAGTTTTAACCCCAGCTGGGCTTTCTACATCAGAATGCTGACTCACTGCAAATCGCGGTATATCGCCATGGTAACTTACTCTGTGTGGCTAATCGGCTCCGGGGCAGGTTATGCTCAGGCTATCAGACTGAAACATTTAAAAGCGCCGCCCTTTGACCCGTCAGCTTGGAAAAGGGGGCCTCCATTCCTGCAGGATCCCGTAGAGCTCCACAGATTATTTGGAGACCGAATGCATCCCCTGGCTTTCTCTGTGCATACACTATACGAAAGATAGAGATTCTCAACGGTGGGAGCACAGTACATATGCAAGCTGCTTGAGCCCTACGTGACCATATCTACTTCCCTTAATTATGGGGCAATGGCTTAAGTGCCATAATTATTGAGTTTATGAAGAAACTTTGGTGTCATTGTTTCAGGCAATATTTTAAATATCCTGTATCAAATTCAAAGGATTAGGAGCTCCAGAATGAGCAGTTGTCACATTAGAAATAAACTGTAGGACAATTAGTGACAGTGTAGATTTATTCATTAGTAAGGTAAGGTAAATAAGGTTTATTAACTAACAAATTTACACTATTAGCAATTTTTTTTGACCCTGGCTTTGTTGGCAGCAATGGTGCTATACATTATATCCGTCAATATCAGTATTCTTTCCTCAGATGAGAAATGTGCTACTTGACTAAAGCCCGTGTTGTACTGTTCCTCTGAGAAAAAAAATCATGATTATGTTTAAACTATTTAAAATGTTAAATAAAAAAAATAAAAACATTCAGTGGATCAGTCACCCATCACACTGAGAATTAAACTCTCTGTGAACTGTTTGTGCATGTGTGTGTGCATGGATATGTGCATGCATGTGCGGATGTGTGTGTGTGTGTGGGTGTGTTTTATTATTCTGCTTACAGGAAGGCTTACCCTTCAAAGCTTGTGAAAAGAAGACACCTGATTGTACCGACCAATCAAAGGAAGAGCAATTCAGTCTCCCATCGCTGCATCCTCTCTCCACCCCACCTCTGCTTGCCTCTTCTCCACTCATCTCCCTCTGGATGTTTGCTTGCCTGATGCTTCCTCATCTACCAAATCAATTCCAAGCCCAGAGGGTGACTGTGCTTTATGCTACATGATTTCCTGCTAAACATCCTACCAACTGTTTACTTCATAAAAAAAAGTGTCACCCCCAATCCAGACTTCACCAATCATATCAAAATAACTTATGTTTCACTCCCCCTGTAACAACTTTTGGGCTGCTAGTTATAAAACTCTGTGTGTGCGAGTGTGTGTGCGTGCGTCTGTGTGTTTGTTTGCGTTTGTGTGTGTGTCTGTGTGTGCCTTAATGTGCACTGTTCACACACCCAGAACAGTGAAGACTAAAAAATAATGCTGATTGTTTTGGAGAGGCATGTTCATTTTGTTCTCGCTGTGAGAGCAATCAGGAAAGGAAGTGCCTGTACCTAGCACGTCCTGCTCTGCACATGGTAATTAGTCCTGAAAAATTTTCAGCACTGGCCTGAAAGGGAGGTCAGCTAGTGTGTAAAAGCCTTCAGTCATTATGTATGAGAGATCAACAACAAATGAAGCTGATGAACAGATCTGGGCTGCGTTTCCGAGTTTCGATGTACCTTAACGTTTTACAAAGGTTTCTAAGGTATACCTTTAAAAGGGAAATCACTTTTTTATGAGTGTTTCCCAGACTATACCTTAACAGTTCCCTTAAGGGACACTTCCAAAGGTACGTCCTAAATTGGAGCTGGCCTTCACTGTGGTGCTGAAAAGTTTACCAATCGATGACAAGCGAATCGATTGTCTCACTTGTAAAGGCTTATGAATGACGTTTTAATATAACAAGTGTTGTCATAATCATTTTACATCAATCTAATATTGCAGAAGAGGAAGCTATACCTACTAAAGATCATCTGCTAATCTCTTTAAGAGTCAAGACGAGACCTTGTGATAGTTTCAATAAATATGTACATATAGGCTACAAAAGATAAAATAAAGAGCATCAATCGGGACATATAAGCCATAGTCTCGGACTTCTTGGAAGCCCAGGAAAAAGGATATCGGCTACATATGGGTGAATTATTTTGTTCTTATTGAAACAAAGGTCTAATGTTAATTTGTTTTTGTCACACAATATATAGGCAACTGTAGCAGCATATCCACTGATTCCCGCGGACTTTGCAGTGCAAAAATGATCGTAGATGAAAGGCAAAAGCGTGTCTGTGGAAATTGATCATGATTAATTCTATACCGGGTATGCCTTATGAATAGGCCTACCTGTTAAATTGATATGTTCATCCACCTTGATTTGCTGTTGGATAATCTTAAGTTTAACCAAGAATATCATTATTGGGTTGTTTACCGAAAATCGGAAAACAACATGATAAGAAAGACATGTTCGGTAACGTTGATATTTACCCAGTGCTATTTTTTTTATATATGAGGTGTGAGCTAAAGGAAGGGGATGTAGATCATTTGGTTATGTTTGTTCATTATGAGCCACCGTACCTGTATGTGTGTTTATGGCTAGGCCAGTCCCCTCTAGTTCTAGTTCTAGGCTCTAGTTCCCTCTAGTTCGGTAATGCAAGTGGATTCACTCCACGTCGGCTTTGCTCACACGGGTTTTATATTTTTAATAAACCTGCGGTTTGTTCCAAGTCAGTGTGATCATTGACTCACACACAAACTAACTAATTTCTACAGGGTATGCAGTCAGAAAAGCCATATCCTCAGTTAGCTCCACTACGTATATATATAAAAAAAAACTTTTTTATTTTTTCCACAAATTGGATTAGTATTATGGATAGGCCCTATACTTAATTACCATCATGATGGGAATAGACAGGTGAAACTACAACATTCTCATGACGTGCTATGCACAGAAACGTTGACTGGATAATTCATTTTCGTTAAGTTAATATTAAACTGTATGTCATTTTCGCATGCAGATGTTCTTCTAGATGCGCACTGTAGTACAACTGTTGATTTGAAAAGCAAATGTTGGCATAATAAGGCTAAAACTGACAGGATGAGCGTCGCTAAGGGACAACTTACGAGTGCCTCAGACCACCCTTTTAAAGGTATACCTTTCAGAAGGTATACTTTAGCTAAGGAAACAGCTCGAGACCTAAAGGAAGAGCTCAATGTATAACTTACGACGCACGTAGCGCTAAGGAGACTCTGGGAAACGCAGTCCTGCATGGGAGATCCCAAGCACAGCCAATGTTCTAGTGCGACAACAAACAAGCATGCGCACCCACGCACGCACGCACACACATATACACGCACGCACGCACACACATATACACGCACGCACGCGCACACACACGCACACACACACATACACACGCACGCAAACGCATGCACACACACATACACAAACACACAAAGCATTGCAGATAAACACCGTACCTCATAAATGCACACCAAAAAACTCTTGACAATGGGAACATCAATCCTATTAAAAGGTTCAATGGGCAGAATCACAATTAAATAAAAAGCTTTTTCATTTGATGCAAAGAGGCAAGCTGTCAGTTTGAGGGGTAGGGGGGTGCATTTTGTGAAGAGTGGCTAATTACACTGATAAACTGGTGCATATTTATCACAGCTGTTTCCCCTGCTCTTCCCTCAGGAGCACAGCAAGCCTATGACCAGATGTGCACTCTAATGTGGATAAATAAGCACTCTCGTTAACTGGGGTCCTGTGTGAGACCACCATTTAATGGATAGTACTGACAGGAAGCCGGACTTCATACTCCATTCATAATCTTTTCAACACGGTCCCAAATGCTGTGATTAATGCTCCCGGTAGCACACTACTAAAACAACTACATCTGGTAATAATTCTAATAATCAACTGCCTATCGGGGAGAGAAGAAACTTCACCTGCAGCGTCACCGGCATACTCACTCTCTCTCTCTCTCTCACACACACACACAGTCATAACCACACACACTCACACACGTGCACGCACACACACTCACACATGCACACGCACAACCACACATACTTGCAAACACACACCCACTCACACATGCGTGCACGCACACATACACACACAATCGCACATACACACACATCCACTCACAGATGTGCACACACACCCACACACACGCATACCCTCACACACAAACAACATTTAGCTGTCTGTTTTCAGAGACGGTCCACGTAGCAAACAAATGCTTTCTATGACAGCTGGCTAAAACGGTTACGTGGATGAACCTGCCTGTGCAAGCGCATGTGTACTGGCATACGGACGGTATCTGTGTCTGTCAGGGGCGTGGGGGGTGGTCTGACTGAATGCGGTGGATCACCAGTGCTGTTGTATAAAATCAAAGAGAACGGATAGACGCTTCATTGAATTAACAAATGCAACCTTTCCATTGACTATGCAGTATGTGTGCAATTAGATACCACCTGTAGGGACAAGCTGCCACCTCTCTCCCCGCTGCCAGCATCACAGCGGATACCTACTCTGACACCTATGTCAGCCCACGAAGGGTCTGGCCGTGCCTGCCCAGCGGACGAGTGCACACCCCAGGCATGTGACAGCGCTTCGGGGGGAAGTGACCTTAAATCCGGTGTGACCGGCGTCTGAACGTGTGCGAAGGCCATACGGGAAATGGCACGTCCAGCGGCGTTCCGGCAGAGACGTCGGAAACGTCCATTACGGGAAGGTCACGTCACTCTCTGGAGCTTCACTAAGGCTGCTGGCCGGGGAACTTTTTTGTTCTTTGGTTCAGTGCAGGTCCCTAACAAACCATTACGCTGCTACACACAATTCTATCACCAACCAGTGGGACCACTTTTAGAATAAGTCATCGTTTGTACATACTGTAGAAAGTGTAGACGAATGTTGTTCCCTTAGCATGACCCCCTTACCTATCCACAAACTGAACATATTTACCAAGACAAAAAAATGTGGTGCAAAGAGAGATGAATCATTTTAAATATTTTCTAGTTCAATTATCTAGTTTAGTTTCCGGAATTTGTTGCTAATATTGTTTATACATTTGTTACTCACGCTAGATACGGTGCTTGTGTCCAAGCCGATAAAAATAATTAGCACTCACCTAAAAGAACTACAAGAAATGAGCAGACTCAGCCAAATGCCCTCACGGGGTGAAGCTGGATCCGGTTTTGGATAGCAACTGTTATGAGCTGCAACTCTAAATAAAAGTTGATATTCTTTCATTCATTCACACCCTTCCTCTTCTTCCTGTTGAAAGTCTAATGGCGTTATGCGTTTTAAACACAGAATAACAGTTTTACTGGAAAGCTAGCTAGCTAGCTACATTAGCAGTTAGCTTGGCAGTCTTCACTTGCCTACATCTCGGTTTGGTTTGTTGTTTTATACCACTCCTGCTCACTTTAGTGATCACAATAGCCCTTTTCACACATGAAGGCAACATCCTTGTTCACATTGATACAATGCAATGTGGTCCAATGTGGTGAATATTGCTAATGTCTCAAACATTTTCCTAGAACCCCTACAACCCAAAATCTAGGAGAAATTCCTAGTAGCAGTTTCTGAGAGTCCAGCTGTTTTTAATACTTTTAATGACTTCTACCACAATTTAAATGGAAAAATATTGCATGATAGAGAATCAATTTCAAAGTAGGATTACCAGATTATTTAGATATAGGCCAAATGTAAATTTATTTTTGTCTCCCTCACTAGATATGCAGCCACTGCTAGCTATCTAACATTACCTTACATTGTTATATATTAAGCTATTAACTTGAAGTTATCTATTTAGTTATGACATCAAGTTAATATAGCCAATTCCCTCCAAAAGAAATACATTTTGTAGAGAACAATGGCGATGACTTCTCTCCAGATATGTTTATATGACTGTTTATTTCTTTAATGAAAAGAGATCTGATCTATGTAGCTTTCGCCAAAACGAAATAGGCTTAAACTAGGTTTGATTTTAAAGACTAAAAATCAATGGCACAACACGCAACACATTAGCGTCGGAATGCAAACATTTTAATTTTCACCATAGTGCATACATTTTTTTCAATTCATACATTATAGCGTTATTGCATCCCCAGCAGTGCCTCACAGCAAGAACATGATAAAAAGTACATTCACCTGATTAATGTGGTCTATAGTGCCAGACCTAGCTAACAACATTCCCAGACCAGAAAATATAGAGTCAACATCACTAAAGCACAGTATTGTGCAAGGTGCAAGCTAACCAAGGACAAAAATGCTAACTAACAGTACATAGAGACCACATTGATGATACATCAAAAGCCAGCTATTGTGCAAGGTGGATAGGTATCTTGTGACACTGCGTTTATTATGGCTGCATTGGTGCTTTTGCAGTTTTGCATAATATCGCCATAAACACTAAGGGAGGACATAAAGTAGGCCTAATAAAAATGTCCTCATACATTATTTCTAGCCATTTGTTCACGTCGTCCTCCCAATCCCAAATCCGCTGAGGATGTGGGATAGATTTTGATTCAGCACCGATTCTGTTCATTAACTTTAACCTGAAATAACGTGGCCAGCATATGCAAGACATTTCTAATTTACCTTATGCGGCTCTAAGTGATTTGTCTCTACATAGCTTTTCTTCTTTCCTGAACTAAAAATTCCCCCATGTATTAGCCTATGGCTCTGCCTCCCTGTAATGACTTGTAGGTAGGCTATAGCTACAGGTGCAGTGCGCAATCACCAGTTGACACTCACGTCAGGTATTGTGACGGGCAGCTAATCTAATGTCGCAAAGAAACAATTAAAAAAATGCAATTTAAATTTAATTAGACTGTTGAATAAAGTAGCTTCATGTGTCACTTCTTTAGTTCTGTTCTCGTTGTGATGCATGAATTGCCAAGGACAATAAGCACTGTTTTCGAATAGAACTGCATGTAAAATTGTGAATTCTTTAACTCTACACCATGTAGCCTACCTTATAGTTACTGGCAAACACACATTAAACAAAATAAATGAGTCTAAATGAAAGCTACTGGATTGTAACACCTATATTACTATTACTATATTAAAATCAACATAAAAGTAGCCTACTACAGCGCGATCTGTAAATATGCACTGATGGAAAAAAGCCGGTGCACGTTCTGAAATGTGGAACAGGAGTTTTAAAAGAAACAACTCTTTGTACAATTAAGCAATTTTAGTTACTCCACGGGAGAAATCATTTTGAGACTTAATTGTTAAACTTTTGGAATAAATATACTTCCTAACATAAACTGATGGAACCGATTGAAGTGACCTTTATCTTCCGAGGAACTTCAACTGTTGAAACAAAAATGTACATAAACCTTTTATAAACCTCACTGGATTATTTTCGCGCGATGCCTAAAACATCACGGATGGCATAAAAGACTTACCTTTGACCAAAGTGATTATCAGCGTTGTTGAGATTCCACAGGTAAAAAAATGAAAAATAAATCGCGTAACGTTATAATACGTATTTAATCAAAATGTATCCCACTGAGGAAATTCTGTATTTAAGTAATCTATAAAGCGTGTTAACATTCTAAATGAATACTACCAAAATAAACCCTGTCTGCCCGAATCTGCACCAAGACTGAACTGAAAAGAATCACATTACATTACTAGCGTACCATCTTTCTCTGTAACCAGGTAACCGATCTCTTTCTCGGAGGGGCGCATATGCACGCTGGGGCACTGAAATAAATCACAGTTCCTCCTGTGTTTGAGTGGGTGCGACCGCATGTCTGTGTGCACGCCCGGTCGAGCGAATACTTGTTTTTTCATATTTATAACTAAAATAAAATTGTCTTCGCACGTGCTGTCAAACCCCGGTATTCAGTTTAATGATAACACTCATTATTGATGTTATCTGGTCCCGTTGGTGTAGGATTCAAATGGTTAAATTGGAGGAGAGATAGGCACCAGAGTCTGCGAAAGTTTTCTGGTGGTATTTCTGGTGGAAAGAGTTCACAATATTCACCCACATAAATAAAAAAAATTAAATCCACAGTCCAATCTCGCATGTGATGTTGAGAATGAAATACGTATGGCTGCAATGAAAACAACTGAGTGATATTCGGGCGGCCATTCCAAATCTGACGCAACGGCATACAAGCGCAACAGGTATAGCTACTGTCTAACCCTGTGGTCTCCAACCCTGGTCCTGGAGAGCTACAGGGTCTGCTGGTTTTGCTTTTCACCTTAAAATCAGCACCCAGTTGAGACCCAAGACACCAGGTGAGTTGAGTTAACTGTGTAAACAACTGCTCTAATTGATTCATGAAGTGCAGAGTCGCTATGAAAACCAGCAGACCCTGTAGCTCCCCAGGACCAGGGTTGGAGACCACTGGTCTAACCAAATGGTCTCAGAATATGATAATACCTATACTAGATCCTGTAACATATACCCTATCACATCGAAAACAGATACTTTGTCTTTAAACGGAGAGATCAGCTGGAATTACTAGCTTTAAAACACTGGCTTGACAATGGTGTCTAAACTAGGTATACAAGCCCCTTACTGAAAATAATTGACATTTGTAGTCAAGCGTCATAAGCGGGGGTGACATAGCTCAGGAGGTAAGAGTGGTTGTCTGGCAGTTGGAGGGTTGCTGGTTAAATCCCCCGCCCTGGGGCGTGTCGAAGTGTCCCTGAGCAAGACACTGCTCCCCTAATTGCTCCCAACAAGCTGATTGGTACCTTGCATGGTAGCCTTTCACCGTTGGTGTGTGTGTGTGTGTGTGTGTGTGAGTGTGTGTGTGAATGGGTGAATGAGAGGCATCAATTGTAAAGCGCTTTGGATAAAAGCGCTATATAAATGCAGTCCATTTACCATTTACATTGGCGTAATGCATTCAGCCAAGCTAAATGATGATAATATCATCAGGGACAATAAATGGCGATTATGCCTTCAAGTGCAGACCCAGTAGCCACAGCTGAAACAGATGAAAGGTTGCCACAGGTCGGAAAAGAGGGAGAGGACTGCAATGAACAATAAAAAAATCATGCATCGAAAAAGGGCACTTTTGGTGTGCTAGGGCAAGAGCCATCTGCTTATTCATTGTCACAGTATCTTGGTCATTATTACTGAATTTATCCATGGACATTCAATCATTTAGTTTCAGCACTGGCATGGTTAATGCATGTTGCCTTCACTTACCAATATTATGGCTACAGTGAGGACAAAGGCTTTTCTTTTCTTAGGCATTGCATTCTACAATTTTAGATTTGTCATTTAAAAAACCATATGAGTTAAAAGTGCAGATTCCCAGCTTTTATTAAAGTTCATTTTTTATCCATTTTGGCTTCATTGTGTAGAAATTACATTACAAATTGTTTTTATATATACCCCCTCATTTCAGGGCACCATAATGTTTGCGCATATTAATGTTATGTAAATGAAAGTAGTCATGTTTAGCCTTCTGTCGCATATCCTTTGCATGCAAGGACTGCTTGAAATTCTACACTCATAGACATCACCAGCAGTATCTTCTCTGGTGGTGCTCTCCCAGGCCTGTACTGCAGCCATTTTTGCCTCTTGGCTGTCTTGGGGGCTAGTTGCCTTAAGTTTTGTCTTCAGCATATGAAATTGATGTTCAGTTGAATTAAGATTGGGTGACTGAGTTGATCAGTCAAGAATGTAGCAGTTCTTGGCTTTGAGAACTTCTTTGTTGCTTTAGCTGTATGTTAAGGATCATTGTCTTGCAGTAGGATGAATCGTCGTCCAATGAGTTTGGAGGCATTTTCTTGAGCTGATATGATGCATTTCTACACTTCAGAATTCATTCTGCTGTTGCTATCAGCAGTTACATCATCAATTTAAAGAAGTGAGTCAGTACCTGTGGCAACCATACATGCCCAAACCATGACACCCCTACCACCGTGTTTCACAGATGGGGGGTGAGGGTGCTTTGGATCTTGGGCAGTTCATTTTGGCCTCCACACTTTGCTCTTGCCATCACTAAGATACAAGTGAATCTTGGACTCATGTCCGCAAAACCATTTTCAAGAACTCTGCAGGCTCTTTTAGGTACTTCTTAGCAAACGGAAACCTGGCCATCCTGTTTTTGCATCTAACTTGTGGTTTTCATCCTGCAGTCTAGCCTCTGTAGTTATGTGTGTAGAGTCTTCTGATGCCTTCACACCTACTTCCTGAAAAGTGTTTCTGATCTGTAGGACAGGTGTTTGGAAGGTTTTTCTTCATTATGATGAGAATTCTTAGGTCATCCATTGTCAAGGTCTTCCTTAGCCTGCCCAGCCCTGTGATTACTGAGCTCACCAGTGCTCTCTTTCCTCCTAATGATTTTCCAAACTGTTGATTTTGGTAAGCCTAAGGTTTGGCTTACGTCTCTGAATGTTTTTTTATTTAATTTTTATTATTTATCAGCCTCATAATGGTTTTCTTAATGGCACAACTAAAATCAAACCAAATCAATTTTATTTGTATAGCACATTTGGCAGAAAACTGTCAAACACGCTTTACAGCATAACAGAAGAAGGGCAAAAACCAGGCCTGAACCCCCAGATAACAAGCACATGAAGCAAAAAACTCCCCAGTGGGGAGAAAACTCTGGTCCTCACGATGACAAATTTCAATAACAGCCTCCAAAGGCAATAAAAAGCCTATAATCAAGACTAGATCCTGAAAGCACCAAAGAAGCAGTTGAAAACATCTGACAATTCAGAAACACCTGTGAAACCATTTGTTCAAAACACTATGGTGCCCTGAAATGGGGTGACTAGGTATAAAAAGTGCTACGTTTTCTACATGGTGAAACCAAAGTGTATAAATAAACCCTTTAATAAAAGCTGAGAATATGCACTGTCACCACATGAATTGTTTAAATAGAAAAAGAAGATACAGAAGAAAACGTGTCTTTGTTCCAGACATTGTGGGATAATGTGTATTCTTAAGCTCTTATATTAATTTACTGGCGTATAATATATTTAATTGTATATTGACGATTTTAAGATGTTTTGATTATGAAAAAGAGAATGTATGTGAGGTCTTCTAGCCAAAAGGACCGAGGTTTGGATAAAAGGTAAAGCAAAAAAAAAAAAAAAAAGTCATTGCTATTATTTAGCTGTAACTGAAATTTCCTCTCTTCCCAGAGCTTGAAAATGGCTGTAATTTGTGTCCATTTTTGTTTTTTTATTTATTTATTTTTACAATTTACTTCTCCTTACCCCATGCTATCGGACAGATTGAAGTCCACAGGTAGGAGTTTTGTTTTGTCCTCAGGGGGGTCAGGTCATCGACGGAAAGATTTTACTTTTGTGACAGTACGGGTGCTGGGACCCAGGCGCAGAGTGGGGGAAGGAAAACACGAAACTCAAAAAGGGAAAATTAACAAAGATTTTACTAACACAAAAAAGGCAAACACAAACAGGGAACAGGCAAGGCCACAAAGGGCAAAACAACAAACTCAAAACATTCTTAGGAACAAAAAATAAACAAGAACAGAACTACACTAGTACGGAAAACAAACGGCAGAAACACACAGAAACACACAAGCGGAAACAAAGTAAGAAACACAAACCGGTCAAAAACATAGGCGGGAACAAAACAGATCTCAGGAACAAGAAAATGAAAAAATCCAAAAACACCAGAACACCAGGGCATAGGCACGAACACATGGATTACGAACAAACAATCAGAACGAACCACAAGCAGGTAAAAAACGCAGGCAGGTACAAAGGGTTTGCAACATCGGAAACAAACACAAGGAACCAGCACCCGAGTCAAGGGAACAGAGAACTTAAATAGACAGGGGTAACAAGACACAGGTGAACTCAAAAAACAATCAAACCAGAAGGAGGGGATAAGACACAGGTGGGAACAATGATGGGATAAACGAGACAATGAAACAATCATACAATTAACAGGGGGGGAGCAGGACACAAAACAGAAGTGCCGCCATCTGGCGGCCCAACAGGGGAAACACAGACAGGAAAACAGGACCATGACAACTTTTTTGCTGAAGACTAAATGTGTCACCATTTCAGCTGGTTTAGACCACCACTGGACTCTATACATCTGTGCACGTGTGTTTACCTTGTCACTTCCGATGTGCGTAGTAAGTTTAATGGTCATCTTGTGCATATTGTGGGTTCTTGGGCTTGTCAGTCAGCAAAAACAAATTTCAAATGTTTTCAATGTTTCAGTGAGAGATATGTGTTTTCAGGGACATACAAATATAAGGATATGTACTGGAGCAATACAGATTTTCATGTCTCTTTGAGAGATTTTGAATTAACTTTTTCAAAGGACCAATGATCAACAATCTGCTAACCACCAATGACTGGAAGCCCTGTCCACTGTAATGTGAACAGAAGTGCAAATGTAAACGGAATAAGGGTTAAAGCCACCAGTGTTTGTTCCCTGTATGTTTTGAGCAAGTCTAGTTGGAATTATGGCATTGTTGCATGAAAATGTGACTGGTAACCTAATTAATGGGCAATTAATACTGCCAGCAATTAGTGTAACATTGTGTATAGTGTCTGTCCCACACTAAGCAATTACATTTTCAAAAGGAATTAACAAATGGGGTCACTGAAAGTTGCATGACAGTCTGCTGTAACATTATTCTCTTCAGCAAAAGCAGACTTGTTTTCATCCATAATGTAGAAATGTAACATTAACAGAGCAGAAAAAACAGCATCATGATTTGGTGAAAACATTATTCCCATTTTACAACACAGAAATGGAAGCAAAAAAGCCAGAAAGACTAACGCAGGATGTTTCCTGTGCATAAACATGTACTGTAAGTGCATACACTGCACACCTCCTGTTTGCAGTTATTTCTATTGATGAATTTTCTTGTTTCCATTTCTGTGTGGTAAAACAGAAAGCCTTCGTGTTGTGCATTGTGTGCTTTGTATTAATTTGCTGGACCCATCATCTTTCTTTTCCATTAGAAAGATGTCCTGTGAACTTTTTGAAAACCAACAGCAAATTGGCTTAATCATATTATAAATTGGCCGGCACTATTTGCACACTTCGGTTTCATTTTTTTTTCCCATTCAGTTTTTCCACCCATTCTCCCCTTTCTCTCTTTGTTTTTCTGTGTCTAAAATTGGTACTGTCTGTCACAGGGTGAAAAAAAAGGCTCTTTCATTCTTTCAGTGACGCTGAAGTTTTCGTGTTATGTGCAGAGGCAGTGTGGTAGACAATGGAAAGTAAATAGCTCGCTCCTTGATAATGACTTGTACTGTACGTCACACTTGAAGCTTTTTTATGTCACTCTAGCTGTAGTATTATTTTAGAATTAAACAGGGACAAATTATTACTCCATTATTCTTTTTTGCCTCTCCATGTTTTCAAAAACCTGGATGCCACATTAGCACTTGCTGTAAATAATATTAGTTGGCTGTATCAGATTGTAACGGCAGCTGAAATCTGTAGCCACGGTTCTCGTATTGCCGCAAAAATGTAAAGGAAAATATTGCACTTCTCTCCGGCCAGTTCAATGCCCTCAAGGAATTACAGCCAGCTGCTGAAACAGTTCATTGTTCGCTTCGTAAAAATGTCTCACAATCTGGCAGATTCAGGCTGCCCCTGGATCCCAGACAGTTGCACAAGAATGTCTGTCCCTTTCATTCTATCATTTTCAGCGCGGTTCTATGATCTCATGATTCTACAAGCAAAGTTCATGCTGTCCGTGTGCATGCTCTAGTCACTTGCATTTAACTTGCCTGTCAGTAGTCTTTAAAAAAAACTGGCCATACGTGAGGAGGACTTAAAAATGCAACAGTTTGTCAGACTGGGACTGAGACTGGGACAAACCCCACTATTTTAAACCAGGTAAACCAACTGACACTTAACCAATAGGTAGCGTTTGCTTTACGTCTGAACCTTGTATCTTGCATCTGGTAAATGCCTTTTGCGAGGCAGTTTAATTCAGTCCGGGCGAACACTTTCCCAGAGCATTGACTTTTACGACAGAATGAGTGCAGAATTTCAAGTCGTGGCTTTCTGGATGCGGAAGTGTACTGAGAGATTGACCAGCGTGGCGTGCTGTGCGAGCACTGTCACCACTCTGCGTCAGCCTCGCCGTCCTGTGTCACTCACAGAAGGTCTCGGTCCGCCAACAGCACGCTTCCAGCACACGTGACTGCGTGTGGCCACTGCGTGTGGTCCACTGTAAGATGGATGGCTCTAATTCTTCATTCAACTGTGGACATGGGCCATTTGTTCCGGAGCCTTGACCGACTAGCTATCTCTCACACAAACACACACTCACACGTGCACACACACACACACACACACACACACACGCACGCACAATCACATGCACACACATGCGCACGCACACGCACGCACGCACATTCACATGCACACACATGCACACACGCACGCACGCACATTCGCACGCACACGCATGCACACACGCACGCACGCACACACATTCACACGCACACGCATGCACACTCACGACACAGAAGTGGAAACACGTACAGTCACAAACACGCGGTCCCCACGTGGACGCACAATGCACGGGAAAACAAAACACAGTCTGGAATGTGGTCCCAAACATACCCCAGGCACACACTCTTTCTGTTGATGCGGCAAGGCTTACAGGAAATGAAAGTTATGATTATTTGCTTTATTTCAATTCATCCTTATTTCAGTATTTTCATTTTTTTAGCTATAGCACTCAAGCTGTAGCCATGACGTCTTACCAAATTATTTGGAGAGAATAAGGGGTTTAGCCTGAACACACCAGGACTCGGGCACACATTCACACAATCACAGGCATCATCACAAACTCCTCTGCACACGCGTTCATCCGTTCCCCCAGAACAGGGTAATCACCATTATTTCCTCCCCGGGATTTCAGCGGGGTGAGCCGTAATGGTGCTTATTTCCATTTTTCATACAGAAGGACGGTCATTACTGAATAATAATTTGATTAGCGCGCAAGCTGGTGGATTCACAGTGTGTCAGATGCAGTAAGAATCACGAGTTATCAGGTTTTATAGGTCTTCCTTGTCAGTTCGTAATTAACATCGGGTCCCTGGAAATTGTCACTTGCTTTGTGGCCATTTTTTCTCTTTTTTTAATTTCAAATTCCAGACGTCATAGAGTCAGAGGGTTTCTCTTCCGTTCTTTCTGAAGTCTGTACCTGAAAGCAAGCATAAGCTTGTACGCCTGCCAAATGACTGAACAAAATGTGAACATGTAATCTTTATATGAACAGGTAATGGTAAGTTTAATGTTCAAGGTAAGTCTATACACAATTATTTGATTAAATAAATAAGGTAATTGGCTGAAGTAAAAAAAGGAAATAAATTAGCAATTACCTCAGTCCCAAACATGCATATGCACCTGCTTTAGCCCCCAGGGACAGCCTACAGACTTGGCCTATGCCACTTCCATCCAGCCGTCTTCTGGAAGGTTGCCCAGAGAGAGATGTCATTGATATTGACGTGTACCTGCTGAAATGTTTGTTGACATTTACCAGCATGGCACAGATCCTGTATGGAAGTACACTTCCGGCTAGAGGAGCACGTTTTCCCAAGAATGCGTCTTCTGCATGCTTGAGTCAGTCTGCATGAAGGTGGATCTTCAGGGGATCTTGGCTGAAAGTTCAAGAATTGACCTTTCTCTTTATCGTGGTTCTTATTTCATACTGTACATGCAGATTTCAAAGTTAAAATCTCAGAGACATACACGCGCAGAGTATCGACGGATAAACAATCCGTCGATCAAAGTGAATTCCACTTCTTGAAATCACATAAAATGAATTATAATGTGCACAAATAAATACATAAATTAATTAATTACAATAAATTTATAAATTGGCTTCCAGCCCATTAGGTCTAAAAGACCAACAAGATGCAGTAATCACAAAGACGAGCACACCTGTCTGGTCACAACTTTGGCAAATTATATTTGGACACCACGCTGACAGTGTGGTACGGTGCTTGTGTGGCAAACTGCATTGGGGCAATGATAGTTATTCAAGCATTTAACAGTGCATTGAATGCATAGGCCATTCTGCTCTCTTTCAGGGCAGACTCATTCCAAATAAAAATATAGCTGCAAGTTATGATTCTGAAAACACATACCAATTAGGTGTACTGTTCATGAGAAACTTTTAATGACAACTGAAAATGGTGGAAAATCTTGTTTTATATGGAAATTATAGACCCTTGAGGCAAACGTGCTAAATGTTACATATGCATTTACCCATTAGACTCATGCAATCTATATGTGAGCAATTATTATTAAAGGTCGTATCATCTGCAAATGAAAATGAAATTAAATGAAAATGACAAAGTATTCAGTTAATTTATATTTTTTTATAAATGTATCGCCAAGAAATCTAAGAATATATGACTTCAGTGATGTGCTCTGCGCATCAAATCATACAATATATGGCCAAAAGTATCTGGACACCCTTGGTCTGGGGCTGTTTTTCTTGGTTTAGGCTAGGCCCCTTAGTTCCAGGGAAGGCAAATCTTAATGGTACAGCATGCTATCACATTCTAGACGATTCTGTGCATCCCCAACGGTTTGGGGATGGCCCTTTCCTGTTTCAGCACAACAATGCCCCTGAGCCCACAGTGATGTCCATATAGAGATGGTTTTGTCAAGAACAGTGGGGAAGAACATGACTGGCCTGCAAAGAGCCCTGACCTCAACCCGAACCAACACCTTTGGGATCAATTGGAAAGCCAACTGCGAGCCAGGCCTAATTGCCCAATCATTGCTGAACCTCACTAATGCACTTCTGACTGAATGGAAGCAAATCCCAGCAGTAGCGCTCCAACATCTAGTGTAAAGCCTTCCCAGAAGAGTGGAGGTTGTTATTCACTTCCTGTAATTTTTAAAGAACATAATTTCAGTTTTAGTTATTCATGTTTTCAGTTGACCCAAACCGTTTTTGTATGCATTGAAGCTCTTCATTAGCTTTTCATTAGCTCTGTGTATGCCCCTCTGCTTTTATTTATTATTTGTAAAATTAACTTCAGAATTTTTAAACTGATCAAATTACTGTCTGAGGTGAACCAATAGACTCCTAATGGGCGAAAGTGTGGACACGACCATGAAACCTTCTGGTAAATAATGAAGAACTGAAAGACAAAACAAATGATGAGCCAAGGCTGCTTTGTGTCAATAAGTTTAAGGAAAAACTGATGAAAGAACTTAAATGCTTGTGTTCAACTACCTACCTGTTGACTTCTCTCAGTCTTTAATTTGATCGGTTAAAAGATTTTGTGTAATTTTTTTGTAATATAGTGTAATGAGCTCAATGTGAACATGGGACTTTTATTCTTCATGGCATGCACAGCTATTTCAGACATAACGGGGCTTAAGAGGGTAAATGATGCATTTAAATGCGAAAAGCACAAAACAATAAAAAAATGAACAGTCTGTTAAAATTCTGGGATTGCAATAGTGCCCTGAAAGAAAACCAGCATATGCAAGTTTACCCCAGTAACAAGTTTGAGAACCACTGATTTAGTTTATTTAGTTTTATTCATATTTACTTACCTTTCCTGAGCGTATGTATCTGCCCTTGTTTTTTATTTTATATACTGTTATTTTTTCTAATATTGTTATATTGAACTTATCTTATTTATAATATCTCTCCCACTTACCTTGTAACTGCACTGGTGTTCTCTTTACACTGTGAGCTGCCTGAACACTTATCATTTCCTGTGGCATAAATAAAGTATCTATCTACCTGGCAGAAGTTTCAGTCAAACTCTCAGCTTTACTTTGGCAGATACGAGAGCATTCCTTCACAGTTCATAGGAAGAAAATACAGTTCAAATACACGCAAAGCCGCTTGCACTGTGACAATTCACCTCCGGAGATCGTACACATATACATCGCTGGATTTCAAAAATGACACAATCTTATCGTTCGGGTGGAACTATTTCTCATAAAGCACGTAGCCTGAGACCGCCCTGTTCAGTGTAAGAAGTGCTGCTGGTTCTTGTATCAATAGAACTACTTGTGGTAGTACAACAAAATCAACAGGGCTGAAAAGGTTTGTGCCCGCACAGTTCAAACGGGAAAAAGATTTGAAAACATCTCGAGGACCCATATTCCTCCCGGATCCAGATTCTGCGCTGAGATTGGATGAGTGGCTAATCTATAGTGTCGTTAGTCAGGCTGTAAAGCGATACAGCGGCTTTGCCCTGGGGGCAGCCAAGCAAAGAACACCTCCCCACCATTCTGCAGTGCCTAGATAAGAATTCATGGAAGCAGCTGAAAGGTGCTGGAAAAATAGCTTTTGGTGCAGCCTGATTAAATGCTTACAGAAATAGGCCTATTCCAGATTGTACTGTCCACCCTTGAGCCTGAAAGCATAACTTAGGCTTCCTTCATATAATGTTGCTGTAGTCGTATCTCTCTCTCTGACTCTCTATCTATCTATCTATCTATCTGTCTGTGCTGATAATCAGATAAAGGCTGTATGTCTCACACTCTCTCTCAGTGGCTCTCTGTCAAAGTGGGTACTCCTCCTGATGCAGCAGAACCTTGTCTTTAGTGATGATGACTAATCAATTGTCCTCCAGTGCTCATTCACAGAAGCATCTGATGCGCTGCACAACCCCTGTGTCTTGAATTCCCCTCACGTGCAGCTCAACCGAAATCACATCCTGAAGCACTGGCCACAAGTGGACTGCTGGCTCCCTCAATCACTCAAGCTCCTGTTTAATATCTCTTGTTATATTTTCAGAAAGCTCCACCCATTTATATATTGCAGTATATTCCATTTCTGTAAGTATATTCAGTGAATCACTGTTCTACAGCACATCTAGGAGAGGACACATGGACCCTCTCCCTTTGATACCTTTATCAGCTGCATTTGACTCTTACTGTTCACTCTAATAATCTTTTGGGTGCACACTTTATGTTTTATAAATATGTCTGATTGTGATTTGATCCATATTGACATACTGGTGTTATGCTGCATATGAAACCTGTACAGTTACATACATTGTCATAACTTATGATTATCTGACGAACCACGGAGTATGACTTTAATTATTTTAACCACGTGAAATTGTTCAAGAAGGAACACTTCATTTTAATTCCGTCTATTACTCAGTTTTCAAATGGATCTGAGATAAAATCCCCATTTAAACCTTTGTGAAGTGCTAGTCTCAATGGTACATTATAAATGTGGTTCTCTAAGGAACACAGCGAAATTGTATTACTTTAACTTTTTTAAATCATTCAGACATAGTAAGCATGATAGCCATTGTCCATATGCACTTATTGAGTCGTTCACAGACATGATGATTATTTCCCCACATTAAATAAATACAAGATTATACAATGTAATTATTATTATAATTATTATTATGTCATTAGATTTAGGCAGGAAAATCGCCAGCTTGTACCATAGTGTTGATAATGTACAGCATCCAGTGCTTATACCAGGTGAGAACTGACCACGCAGATCTGTCTGACTTTCGAAGTTTAATGATAAATTAACTTTTAGGAACCTATCACTGTCACCAATGATGAACTGGATGCACAAATAACACATAACAAAATGAGCCCCAAGAGAGTTGTACCAGCTGCATTGACACCAAGGAAAATGCCTTCATAACTCTGCTCCAAAGGCCTGATTTGTCATCTAAAGGTCAAGGAAATTGGATTCCCCAGAAGTGACAATTGTTTGTCTTAATATTCCTTTCAGGTTTTTAACCCAATTATAGCCATTAAATTGTGATGAACACTATTAGATCATCACATGACCTATTCAGCAAAGGACAGGGTGAGCATGTATCTTGAGCTCATTGCGTAATATGCATATTCGTAAGACACGTCACATGTGAACCATTCCTTGTTGCTAGGTTAGAGCAGGTTGTCCCATGCAGTAACATCAGACTAACAGGCAACACGAAAGAAAGAAACTTAAACTAGGCATTGCCATCATATGGGGAAACCTGCAGATCATTCAATCTGTAATGACGTTGTTAAACTGAGCTACTGTATACTAACATTAGAGTCAACAGCAGTCTCAAACTCCAGGAATTTCACTTGAATAAAGAAAGCTTTGATTACTCATATCTAAGCTTAAACGCTATTTAATTATTGATAGTTAACGGATGGCCTACTTATCGATCCACCACGTTTTGTTCTGTGGAAACTAGCAGCAAGAGTTGGGAGAGAGGTGAAGGGAGGGAAGACACTGCACCATGCCCCAGCAGTACCTCTTTAGCGAAGCCACATTCTGTCATGTAGATAGCTGGCGAAGTCTTCCTCATGAAAACGGGCACTACAAATCCTAACTGTTGGGGTTATTGCAATATTGCAGTGCCCTTGGGCCTCCGGAAATGAAACCCATTGCTTATGGGGCGACATAGCTCAGGAGGTAAGAGCGGTTGTCTGGCAGTCGGAGGGTTGCCGGTTCGATCCCCGCCCTGGGCGTGTCGAAGTGTCCCTGAGCAAGACCCCTAACTGCTCTGGTGAATGAGAGGCATCAATTGTAAAGCGCTTTGGATAAAAGCGCTATATAAATGCAGTCCATTTACCATTTATGGGTCTCTTCTTTTTTTTGGAAAAGAAAAAGCTTATAGGTTTTTCTGCATCCAGAGAAGGGACAATGTGTTCCGACTTTGTTTGCCCACACATAAGTGGTAAGAGCAGCATTTACATATTACAAGCAGAATGGATTTTCCCTTTTAAATAACTCTAATTTACCAGTTTGGTGACATACATTGTACGCAATTGTCCCACCCACTGAAAAACTAGTATTTAGCCAAGAGGAAGACCAAGATAATCTATTTTTTTTTCTATTTTTTTTTCAAGAATCATTTAAAAAATATTTCAGGGCCATTTCTATGTGCAATAAAAGTATTAAAACAACACATCAGCAAGGAATTTCCAGATTTCAGTTGTTTCTTGGACACGCTTCAGGATTGGAGCGAAGATGTAAGGCGTAACCACGCCTGTTCTTAAGGTTAGATGAGAGTGCTATGTGAGAGTGAGAAAAGCATTTTTCACATTTAAATATGACATATGCCTTATGTCACTATAAAGCACTCAGCCAGAAAATTACTTCTCCAAGATACTGACAAGCTTTCCTGTTCTACAGTAGGATTATATGAAGATTTTCTTGCGTTGATCAGGAGGTGAAATTTTTACCATTTAATTAGGAACCTTAAGATTTAAATAATTAAGAATTATTTCCAGCTCTGGCTGAGTGTTTTCATTGGTACTCTACAGTACAGTGTATGGTGTTGATAGGTGAAAATGTGTGTTTACTGGATCAATGACCAAAATCAGAACTGGTCCTGTAATGTCAAACCACATAACCACAAAACCTCACAGCCTTTACGAGTCCCGTATGAGCATCAAGATTACAAATCAAGGTGAAGCAATAAGGCCAATGAGCAGGGTTAAGGGCGGGCGGGGGGGCTATACATATGCAGGTTATTATTTCCACATTACCCTGGCTTCATTAACTAATTAGCTGTAGACATCAACACCAGTTCACTGATATATTACATGTTTCATATATAGACACAAGATACATTCTCGGCTGTGATTCATGGACTTCCTAATAAATTTAGAAAAATAAATAAACAGATTGATCAATAAATTAATAAATACATATATTTTATTAATTATTTTGGCTTTTATGTTGTGGTTGCAGTTATCTTGTGGTCGGAGGAGCCAAACAACTCATTTTAGTGGAACAATAACATGGCATTTGGACAGCTACTCACGAAGGGCATTGTTTGGCCTACAAGGCTATAACTCTGGCTTTGCTCATTTTCCAGATGCTATTACAATGTGCCCTGGAGCTGTTAGAACTTTCCCCGTCTATCTGGCAAATTCTAACATTTTAAATTCTTCTTTCCAACTCTTTCTGAGGGCGGCACAGCAGTGTAGTGGGTAGCACTGTGGCCTCACAGCAAGAAGGTCCTGGGTTTGAATCTTGGCCTGGGCCTTTCCGTGTTCTCTGCGGTAGATTGATGAACTGTCCAGGGTGTATCCCACCCAGGGATAAGTTCGCCCGCCCCCCCCCAACCCCCCACCCCCGCCACCCGCCCCCTTCCGCCACCCTGACCAGGAATAAGTGGGTATAAATAATGGATGGACTGTTTCTGAGGCTGGATGCAGTGCATTCATTGCAGTAGTGCATCTAGCCTCTGAGTCAGAGGCTGAAAATGACCCCCTACTGTCAATGACAGTGAGAAATTTAACAGCATTGAATGAATGTGTGAGCCTGTAGGCTACTGTAAAATGAGAAAAGATGAAGTAAAGTGAATCAAACTAACATTGGCTTTATTCTACACTATGGTGTTTTTAGTCAGTTGAGTAGGAAAATATAGATTGGCTGGAAAGATTAGAGTTAAAGCTTGATCTATCCAAGTACCATAGTGTTTTGTGACATTTCACCAAAATGCAGGAGGTGGTTGACCCTTAGTTTGGGGCCAGTTTTTTTTTCTTTCTCCAAAACCATAAATAGCCTTGTTATATAGCCTTGGAGACCCATGTTGCCCCTGAGGGACTGATCAAATGGCCTGATATTGCTTAACTGAATGCGGTCATTATGCTACTCCTACCACCACACAACAGCGTAAATAATCAATATAATGAATTAGTTAATTCATGTGTTTATTTATTAATTTATTGATGAGACTATTTATTTATAAAACAAAGAAAAAAAACAATTAAATCTCTGAAATATGACTTTTAAATCTCGGAATACAACTTTAAAAACTAATCTTTTCTAGTTTAAAATCTGGGACACTGGGGACAAAAGTCCTGTATTTTGGCCTTATCCATCTTCCATTATTATTATTTTTTTCTGTTTTTTTTTTTTTTTTTTTTTTCATATTCCAGGAATTGGAAAATTGGTCCCACGATTTAAAATGGTGTTTATCTGCTAAAAATGTACCTGGAGTGTTGTTATCAAATTGAATAGATTGGCAGGGCATGGAGTAGAGACTCTTAAGATTTTCAAGAGAAGCTTTGACCCAGTGCTGCAAACTCATCTGCCTTTCAATTATTCTGATGTTCATACATTTTGTTTAAATAGTAGGAGACCAGGTTGTGACCAGGTTATGATGTAATTCAAACTGAACTGTGAGATGCATCACTCAAAACATCTTCCACGTACAGATTCTGTCTGGCTAGTACACACACACACACACACACACACACACAGTCCCGTATTGCTATCCTTGTGGGGACTTCCCACCATCATTCCATAACCTCTAACCCTAACCCTAACCCCAACCACTACATGTCTAACCTTAGGATTAGGGTTAGGGTTACAATTAGGTTAAGGTTAGGGCTAAGTCCTGACCCTAAAACAGCCTCTTGACCTTTTGGGAACCAGTAAAAGGTCCCCACAACGCATAATGTTCCTCATCTTTTTATCCGCGTGGGGACATGTGGTCCCCACAAAGGTAGTATTACAAGTTCATGCACGCACACACACACACACACACACACACATGCACGCACGCACACACACACATGCATGGACACACACATGCATGCACGCACACACACACACATATACATGCAGCAGGATAACTGAATGTATTTAGCATTTATTCATGAACACGAACAAACTTTCTAGCCTAATCAATGGCAGATAATTGGATGTCCATTTGAGTTTCCTGCAGTGCTTCGCCTTGCATTGAGAACTCCCTTTCTCATTTACAATAACTGACAAATCTATTGGCAGAACCACCTGAGGAAAAATTCAATAGACAAACACGGCTTGTTAAAATCCTTTCCGTGTAATTGTGGTTTGGGAGATGTCATATTAATTACTTTTTTTGTTGGCGATTGATTGTTTATGAAAGCATAACTTGTCTCTCCATTATCCTCATGAGACAAGTCTTTACCGAGACATTTTATATCCTGAATCAATATAACGATGATGTACAAAGCAATCATAAAATATAAGGTATACGTGGTATGGTGTTTAAACAAATATAAATTTTTAATTATTTTTATTCCTGTCAATTTTTCTTTTTACTTGAAAAATAAAGGGCAGTCAGATCGAAGCACCCATGGATCTAAATTAATTCTGTGTGTGTGCGTGCCTCTGTGTGTGCGTGTGTGAGTGTGTATATATGCATGCACGTGTGTGTGTGTGTGTGTGTGTGTGTGTTCTGTAGCAATTGTAAACCCCTCTCTTCGAGCCGGGGAAAAGGCTGACATATTTCATATTTCTGTAAGGAGAGGACATTGACACTGACTCCCATACAGAATCCCTCATCCCCACAGACACAGAGGTAGAGGGAGAGTGGAGGTATCATGAATCACACACAACAATGGACTGCGTGTTAACATCCCCCGTCGGAGGGGTGCGTTCGCTGGCCCGTTACTATGCTGCTTCATCGGCTTTCGCAAGAACAATCGGTGAGGTAGCGCCTGTGTGAAATAGCCTTTATGACAGGTGCGAGTGCCGCTGCTCAGTGTGGCACCACTGCGATATGTCAGCTGATAATTACCATTAATGTCATTCGTTAATCATTAAAAATGAATAAATGCACAATTATGTCCCAGGCCTGCATATGCATCACATAGCTGTTAGCAGCATATGTGCACAAAACACATCAATCAGAGACCACTTCTTAACATAACTGCTTTATTTCTGCCAACAGAAAACACTGGTCACAGTCAAGTATTGCTGTATTGTTAATGCTATTATTTTGTGTGCGTGTGTGCGTGTGTGCATGTGCGTATGAGTATGTGTGTGCTTGCATGTTTGTGTTCGTGTTTGTGAGTGTGTGCATGCATGTATGCGTATGTGTGCATGTGTGCGTGTGTGTGTGTGAGTGCCTAAATGTATCTGCGTATTTGTGTGCGCACGTGTGTGCATGTGTGTGTGCGGGTGTTTGTGTGTGCGCGTGTGTACGTGCGTGTGCCTGCAAGTGTGTGTGTTTGTGCAGGTGTTTGTGTGTGTGTGTGCATTTGTGTGTGTGTGCATGTGCGTATGTGTGTGTGTGTGTTTGTGTGTGTGTGATCGGGTGTTTGCGTGCGTGTGTGTGTTTGTGTGTGACAGTGTGTTTGTGTGTGTAGGTAGGGACCTGAATGTGTGCGTGTGTGTATGCGTGTGTGTGTGTGTGTGTTTATGTGTGTTTTGTGTGTGTGTGTGTGTGCAGATGTTTGTGTGCGTGTGTGTTTGTGCGTGCGTGTGTGTGCAGGGACCTGCATGTGTGTGTGTGTGTGTGTGTGTTTGTGCTTGAGGTCACAGCAGATAAGGCTGTGTGTTTGGTGACCAGGAGAGCGATAACTTGGCTGAGCGATAACAGCTTCTTGACTGATAAACTTCAGCTCCAATTGGCCAGGAGAGCAATATGAATTCCAAATGCTTCTAACAGTCCCTCCACATCAGACTGTCAGCTGCCTCAATCTCACCTGACCAGAGAGTGGCAGCTCTTTGTAAATATCCCTCAGTTTGCCGTTGGTCAGTTTCTCTCATTTCTTATAGTTCCCTTTCGGGCTCAATAAGCTGAATGCCCTCAGCCAAGGCTGTGCCGACTCTTATCTTTTTATAGCATCTTCAGGCAGTGTGGCCAAATAAACATTTTATATTCAAGGTAAGCTAAACAACCTGTTAGCTCAATGGACTGGTTTTAATATGAGGCTGTTAATAACATTTTTTATTAGCTTTCCAGAGACACCAGATAAACAGCTGCTTTGCATTGTAGTGATGTTTACTCCAGTTCAACAACCCATCAGAATTCTGTACATCTGTTGAGCCCAACTTAGTGAAATAACAGCAGTTTGAAAAAATTGTATATTTTATTGGCTATGGTAATAAATATTTGAATGAGCTAATTGACAACAATAATTTGCATAATATGAGAAATAATATTACACGATTCTTAATCAGAGGAAATGATAATCCTGGCATGGCTGAACATAGCGGTCAGAGTACTACCGCTTAACGAAGGTTAATTTGTGTTATGGGTTAGTGACAAGCTGCTCTTATGTGGTTAGTTTGTTTAATCAGTCTCATAAAATGAAGTAAAACAACAAGCTATTCCAGACTAAAACACAGCGACAAACATTGTTCGATGTCAGCGCCGAAGAAAATGCGGTTCAATACTTAACGGCGATACAAGGCGAGGCCAGTCCTTCGTCCTCTTAGGAGATGCGTCAGCTCGTCAGCTGGCTCAAGGCCACAGCAGGCGTTTGTGGACTCCTGGAAGGCTTCTTTGTTGAAGGGTCAGGGTTGCGGCGAGATCCAGTCTTCGCTTGGGTGATATGGAGGAAAAGTCTGAGGATACTTGTTTCTCAAAACGGCTATCGGAGAGAAATAAACCGGCTTGGCTTATTTCGCGGGTGGTGGCAGACCAACTGGCAGGTGGGAGGCAGATCTCGATGATCAAGCGAGGTGCGAGTTGGGGCGCGCAGCAAAGTTCATCGATGTCCTTAAGCAGTGCGTCTGGTCAGTTAGACAGTGCCTTTACCCTCTGAGCAAAGTGGTGCTCACAAAGTCACAGACGCAATGGAAGGCCACATGCATTCCCTGGAACACCGATGTTAGATTATTTTGGGCACTCAAACATTTGATTGGCTCATGATATTGGAGCTGCCAATCAAACGCTGATAGAAAAACCACTTATTACTGCTTTAATGTTTAAGCTTGTTTAATTGGGCTTCATATTTCCTCCTAAAAGGGGTGGTCCTGCCTTAAGCTGGTGTCTAACTGATCAAGCAGTGAGTTTATTGCAGGGTCACAAGAGGAAGGGGGCAGACACTTAATTATGCCACAGTCCACAAACGTTCCTGTGTACATTGTTAAAGCATCCTGTACGCAGCATCCACTGTTGCATCTTTAAAAACAAATGTCCGGACTAAGGCATGCATAACTGGGTGTATTTGCATTGTCTAGCTTAGCAGCTAGGCAACTCAGCAGTTGCAGGTTTAAATCCCTTTGCAGTCATACCTTTGAGTGAAATACATCACCTGAACTGTTTCTCTGTACATGGACAGAACATTAAGCTGTGTAAATAACTCCGGGTTTTATGCTATGAAAAGTACGTAAATAAATAATGCATGCTATTTATTGCTTTATTTCCCAGAGAACAATGGCTCAGACATCCTCTCAGATCACCATTTTAGTATTACGTATTGCCCTTGCATGTGTATGACTTGTGTATCTTTATTTCTTTTCCATTGTAACCCACTGGATGACATCAAAATCAGTTGATACAACTGATACAATGGGCCCACTGAGGCGCATAGCTCTGCGTATGCATGCAGTCATATCTAAATTTCCCCTGTGACCACCACCAGCCAGGATGCTGAAAATGTGCTACTTATGAGCCTTGGGCGCTTTCCAAATTAAATCGTCAATAAAGCCACCCCTCATTCAGCGTGTTTGTCAGTAGGCTGTGGTCAGTTCGACCAGCATTCACAGAGAAAACATTGCACCTCCATGTAAAGGAGAAACTGCAATTGAAGAGCACCAACAAAAGACGCACACAGCTTTCTCCTCACATGTACTAGATTTACCATTTACTGCCTGAACTCTTAATCTCTGAGACAAATTTTGGGAATTGCTATCCTGGAGACTCCATAAGAATATGGAAAGGAAAAAAAAGACACATAACTGGCCATAGCAACGCTCAAGAAGAAATCAGCTGGCCAGAGTGGTGTATGTTGATGCTTATCAACGGCCCCTGCTGGTGAAATGCGGTGGCTGCTGAATATTATTTTATCATGCCTAACTAGCAGAGAGAAGGGGAGAAAGCTTTGTGACAGAAATAGATGCACAGCACAAGATGTGGGAAGGGAAGGAAACCGATACTTAAAAAGGAGACAATTGTAAGTGCCAATACGATATATTACATAGCCCAAGATCAGAAGCTGATTCATTTTGAAGTGTTTTAAGTGCGACTGAAAAACTCCAATTTTAAACACAGCTCAAATATAACAGCTTTTGTTAACCAGGATCAAAGAGCAATTTCGCCCACCATGGTTGCTGTGCTGATAATGTTTTCAGGGAACATGCATGCACTAGCAAGAAAAAAAAAAAACAATGTCTGAAATAATTCAAAGCAATCATATATGTGAAATTATCCACTGAAATGTCACAATTAAAACACAATTTGAATGATTTTCTTTATGTCTAATTAGTCTACATACATACAGTATATAGTACGTATTTTTGTAAAACATTTCTAAAAATTTAATTAAATTGATAGAAAGTGATTTTCAATAACTAGGCCAATTGCTCTATTGGAAATAATGTTTACTCTTATGAAAATATACACAATGATGAAAAGCCTAGCTTTTGTTGTATTGCATTTTACCACATTGTAAATATACATTATTTTATTAATGAATTGTGTATTTGAGAATGTACATAACATAACATAGTATAACATAATGATGAGAACAAGCTATTCATCCCAACAATTCTTGCCATTTTCCGAACGAAATTACTAAAATTACTGATAAAAAAATAGTTTGTGCACGACAAGTGTCATTTTTGTGCTCTTAAAAAAAATTTTTTTGTCCTCTTGTATAATGCTTTCAACCCTTCTATAAATATACAGACTTATAAATGGATATTATAATGGAGTGCATTAGTGCTCCACATGGACCTCAAAGCTCCTTACAAATCTTTGGGACAGCTTCGTTTCATTTTTTCTCTCTCCCTGCTGCGTTTTTGCTGTTATATGTAATAGCTTGTGATACTATTAAAGGTTCCTGCTGTTACTTTGCTTTTTACTACATAGTTGTGGCGAAAGCACAACAGCATCTAAATTATTTTTATTTATTTTTTGTTGCCCAAATTAAGAAACTTTGAAGTCGACGAAACAAGTTCGGCCTCATTTACAATTTTTTTGTTTTGTTCTTGTACTGAACACGCTGACCTTTTGCATACAGTGTCGGGATGTCCAATATAATTAAAGCAGGTAGCAAGATTTCAGGCACCCTGCTGGAGAGTCCCAACCTTGTCTGAGCAGCACATCACTAATCTCACTCGCAAGATAATGGCCAATCCTTCCAATTTGTTATGCCTAGAGTACAAAACACTACCATCTGGCCATAGATATCAAGTACCTCAAACAAGGCTAGAGAGAGAGAGAGAGAGAGAGAGAGAGAGAGAGAGAACCTACCTCTTTTATACCTACAGTAAGAGAATTCAACTCCTCAATAAATTAATGAATTGTTGATTATTCTGAACATTATTAGATTTGTGTGTAGATTATTTATTGATTATGGTGTCTATATGCTTTTAATATATACTTTTTCATGGCCCATGTCCTGTATAATTTGCTATCTATGTTTATACCTAATAGTGAATATTAAATGGTCAATCTTGTTTTATGTTTAGGCTCAGGTTCTTTTGAAAGACAGATTCTAATTGGGGAAATAAACATTTCATCCATTCATTAATTCATGCATCATAAGGTGTTGCTATGTAGCTGTAGTTGCATGTGATGTCCTGTGCCGCTGCCATCTGTTCCTGATATGACATATCATTTCTGTTTCTGCTATGACATGAGAAGTTGTGTGCTGCTGTAATATGTTCCTGCTGTTTTGTTGCTATTGTTACATGATGTCATTTTATCTGTCTCCGGTGGCTATGAACTTGTCCGTTGTGTACTGTGGTTGGGAAACTGTGCTGCTCTTATACATAATTTCATTCGACTGATTTTTACCAAGACCAGGAATTATAGGTGAAAATTAGCTTTTTCGGTAATTATGTACGCAGCTGGACACGTGTGAGAATATTTTTCAACACACATATTTCTGTTAAATGATAAATGAATTAAAACGATGATGTTTTATTTAATGACCTCAGTAAGTCAGGACTCATACGCATGGTCATACAGGCAAGAGTGGGTGTTTAATAGGCAGATAGTGTAATGCTGTACTGCTATAGTGTGCTTCATTAAGATTTCCATGGGAGCCTGCTGTCCTTCCTATGTCAAATGGACGTGTGCATTTATTACACAACAAGGGAAACACTGCCCCCTGCAGTACATTTTATTAATAGCATAAATCACATGTAACTGAGATTTGGACACGCCGTAGGTTCAGAGAGGTGTCCATGTTCTGGTTACCAAGGTGAAAATTTTCAAACATTGCTGGTTCTCCCCAATGAGATGCAAAGTGGTTCTCCCCATGCACAAAAAGAAGCCATTGCTCACACACGCTTAACATCTAGGGCACATGATTTTTTAATTTTTAATTTTAGAAATTTTTTTTTTTCCCACAAAGTATTCTTAACTACATCTTTGAGTAATTGTAGTTTCGCTAACTACATTTCTCTTGAGAGTAGCCTGACTGTAACTCAGTTACTTTCATTTTGAAGCAAATGGTAGTTTGTACAGCAACACTTTCAGAGTAGTTCCCCCAACACTGACAAAAACACAAACAGAAAACTGGTGCAAACGGAAATTTTGATCTTCAAATAACCATATTAGGTGGTTACATTACATTTACTTGGTAGATGCTTTTATCCAAAGCAACGCACAGTAAGTGCATACCAATAACTAACTATATTAGGGCCTAAAATGAGCCACTGGAAAACCCAGGCAAGGCAGAATGGCTGGGTTTGTATTTGAAGTGTTTCAGAAGCAGAGGACGGTGCGGTCTGTGACTCAGTGAGTGAGTGGGCTCTCACACATGGTACATGGCTCATACTGACCTTGCCTCAGACATTTTCATTAGAGACTGGGCTGACCAACAAGACGCAGATGATAAGATAAACACAGTTATGTGCTACACGCAGACACACGCAGACACACACACACACACACACACTTGTGTGCACACACACTCTCACACACACACACACACACACTTTAGTGCAGCAGCACCAACAGACTGTTCAATAGAGACGTGATATTTTGTGATATTTCACTTTAATAGTGACCAAACCAAATTTGCTTTATAAGTTTGTTCACTTAAAACAAAATTAAGCATATTCAGTAGAGAAGCACTCTTAGAGATCCATATGTAGACAGTCAACAGGTAAGTATTCTCCTTAGAAATCCATATGTACACATTCAGCTGGCAAGCACTCTTGTTAGAGACCCATACTGTACTTACATGATCAGAAGACAAGTACTCTCCTTAGAGATTCTTGCTTAAACAATCATTAGAGTGGTATATTTGCAGTAGGGCGAGACTCTGATGGACAGGCAATGCTTACACACCAGGGATGTATTCTCCAGGGAAGGCACTGGTTGTATAACTGATGAGCAAAGAGGTTTTCAGAAGGAGAATACAATGAAAGACACACATGCGGATGTGCACACACTTGCATCACTCTTTCATACACACACACACACACACACAAACACACGCACAGGCACACACACGCATACACACACACACACACACACGCACGCGCGCTCACGGAAGTGTTCCGTTTCAGCAAAGGAACACTGAGTTGAGTTCAGCAAACAGTTCAGCATATTAGCCCACTGTCTAATTACCTCGTCCTGGAATCCCATCCCTACACCTCTCCCCCAGTCCATCTCTCCCATTCGTCTCCTCTGCTGAACTCACCCCTGCCCACTGGGTGTGTCCCCACAGGTGTGGCAGCCTGTGAGACACAAGCGAGCGAGAGGACACGCCCTGTGGAAGGTGGGGAGTAGTGTAGCGAGGCTGCCTAACTGTTGGAAAAACTGCGTGGAAAAAAAGAAATTATTTAAGTGAACTAATGATGTTGAGTAGTGTTTACTAATGTTTTGAAAATGTCTGATCTATTCAATTTAGCCTGCCAATATGACCCGGAGGCGGGGTTTGCACTTTTTGAAAGTATTTCATTGGTTCCAATACACCAGGCAAGATCAGTAAAGCATAGAAAAGTATTTGCATCCAAAACAAATATGTATTTGACCCAGGTCTGTTCCAGACATAATAATCCTGTCAGGGTGAATAATAAGTATTCTGTCAAATATAGACTTAACCTGTGATTAGCCTGAGTAGGGTATTTGATTAGTGAGTTAAATTTATACTGCCTAATAATTTTTGGTCACTGAAAGAAGAACAATCAATCCAGTTGCTGCTAAAATCACTTTAAGTGGAAGTGGATCCAAGTTCCCTGAAGGTCTCTGATGATTTTAACCAGCATCAACTTGGTGACAAACAGGGTCATGTGATTTATAGGAAGTCAGGGCCTGAGAGCAAGAGCAGAATACTGACATTGCATGACACCAACAGTGAGATAAAAGCCATTGGCTAACGTCTGAGGCCTAGCCACAAACATAAACAACCCAACCTGCTTCAGCCAAACAGACCACAGCCCATAGTTTACTTGAAACATATACGCCCATATTCTAGGGAGGCAGGGGGAGGGGTAGGGGGAGGGCTAGCGTTTTACTGAAAACCCTTGCTGCTGTAATTTAATTAATTCTTTTAAATGGATAATGCAATTGAGTGGGCTTAATGGTGGGCTGAAGCAAGAAGTAACCAGGGGCAACTGATTGTCAGGCAAGGTTAGGGGGAGGGAGAGGCGGGGGTGTTGGGGGGGGGCGGGGGTGTGGCGGGTTGTTGGCGAATGCAGACTGGGGAACCCGGTGGAGTACTGCATGATTAAATGTCTTGTAAAAAATATATGTGTAACATTTATAGCGTGAATTGTGCAACCCGTCTGTGGTTGTGGCTATAAACGACCCCATAGAGCACTTATGCCAGCAGCCAGCTCTGAGCTGCTGGCAACAGTGTGCATTGGCACAACAGCTTCTAGAGTTGCAGTGTTTGGTACGTACATGCCCCATTCATAGCAGGTACAATTGAACAACATATTCGCAGCTTTTCACGGTGTACATACAATAGCAATAGCATTGTCACGATATTATAAAGATTGTGTGAGAACACTGCCAGTCGAATGGGCGCTATTTGGATCACGCATGGATCAGGACATCTTGCAGACCAGGTGCAGTCCAGAACTCAACAGCGCTGCGTTCTGCCTGACGTCTTCCATCTTTCAGGCACAAGGCCACCTGGAAAATCACCTTGGCTGACACCCAGCTTGACCAAAAGGGAATTCCATCTCTCTCTATCTCTCTCTCTCTCTCTCTCTCTCTCACGCACACACACAGACACATCCACACACACAGACACAGGCATCTAAACATCTACGCGACCATCATAATATCAATAATTAATAATAAAATAAAACAATAAATTAAAAGTACAACGAAGTGAAACAGCTACAATAAAGCAAATATACAGTATGTATGAAGTAGCTGATTGAAAGTCCGGATCCACTACTGCAGCCTACAACTTAGAACCTTTAGAAAGGCAGAACTGTAGTATCATATTATCGCCACTGGAGTGCGGTAGACCATAATACTTGTGAACAAGCATTTATGCCCCCAACAGAATAACGTAACAAGAATGCAACAAATACCAATCAAGTTGAATAGTAAGTTTAGATTTATACAATAAAGTGAAATCAAATTCATACGAAGACACACTTCGACTATAATATTTCGACCGACCGGCAGAAAACGCAACAGCAATACAGTAACGAATGTTATTATTATTATTATTATTATTATTATTATTACTACTACTACTACTGCGTAGGAAATTTGCTGAAACAATGAATAAAAGGACTCAAGCTTCTCTTTTTGAAAACACACTCTACCAACTGCAAAAATCAAGAATGTCTTTAGTGTGTGCCCATGCAGCATTTACAGAAACGGATGTCCACTTCAGCTGTATCAACTCCGACGATATGCGGTTAGGGGGTGTAGCCGCGAGGAGAAGCGCAAAGTATACACAGCTGGTTAACTCGAAGTAGTTCGACAGCTCTGTGCCGTTGCTCTGCTCTGTCAAATAGCGCTGTAAATTTAGCGACATAGCTAGGGGGCTTGAAATAAACGCGTAATTCCGACTTTGCGCATCAATGACAGATTACTGCCACCCGGGTAAGTCTTGCCATTTTCATAATATCTACCCGCTCGGTCTATTTGTTAGACATTTCCCCTGTTCTGTCATCGAGTTTCTTTCTGAAGTAAGAAACTGTCTCATGCATTTTAAATATCAAAATACATTGCAACAATAACTGTATTTTCATAAAATGAACTTTTATCGAACAGTCACTTTTTAATTGCCTATTTATTGACGGTTATTATAGGTTACTTTATTCAGGTAAAGTTTAGTCAGTTCAGGCACAAACTGAACTAACAGCACACTAGTGTTTAACAATTATCGCTAAACCAATTATTATACATATTTTTACTGCGCATATACAAACATACGCAGAGTCTAATATTTACCATTACCTTGCTCATTTACCATAGTGTTCACATTGTGCCTGGGGATTACACGTAAGTGCACAGTTAACTTCCGTCATATTGCCATGTTCAGAAAGGTGAACATGCAGTGACCTGACAGACCTTCACTTCTATCATATAGCGCTGAAGTGGTCATATTCTGAGTGCCATGCGTGGCCCATGTCCAAACTCTAAGGACCTAGGGGTAGGGAATGTGAGTGTGGCAGTTCTGAGGGCAACAGGCAACTGTCTCTCCGACCAGAAGAGCAGCAGAGAGGAAAGGCCAGTTTTGCCTCTGTGATAATGGAAGGAAGGTTCAGACAGGTGGAAGATGGTGGGTTTTGTAGGGACGTACATTCTGGATGATGGCACTTGACTGCCCTGTAGGGTAAAAGAGGGCATTGAAATGAACAGAAATTGTAAACCATTGAAAGGAGACCAGGAGAGGCAGTATTTTGGGAGGTGAAAGCCCAGACTAGGTCCAGGCAAAGGGAGAAGGCTAGGAAGTTGGAACAAGTATCTTTAATACTACAATCTGGCCCAAGTTTTTTGTCCCATGCTAGTCCAGTATTGCTTTCTGTAGGTGGACTGCACGTGAGGTGATTTCATGTGAGCATTAATGTCTCTACACGGTGGAAACCTGCATCATAGTGCCACAGTGAAAGGCCATACGGTCTGTGCCAGGGGAGGGTAATTCCATTCAGGAATCATTTGCCACCAATCAACCCAGCCCCATTGGAATATTACATGACTACACTTACACTTGGGCTGGACCATAACAAAACATCTTGTATGAGGACAGAAGAACAGTTTTCAGCTTTTTTACGCATTCATGTCAGGTAAAATTTGAGATCAGGTAAATGAATGATTGAAAAATTAAGAGCGCAAGTTGACAGGTCTTAGGAGGACATGGGGCCTGTTCTTCCCATTTTTTAACTGTATGCAGCGGCCTGTACAGATGAGGTAAGTGGTTTGGCTGCCGTGTCATAACTGACAGCCAAAGCCATTCCCAGGGCATCTGACTTGCGTCCAGAACTTTATTACCTTCAATGGGAGATATGAGGCAGAGTGAAGCTATGCGTGCTGAATGCTGCACAGTCCATTGCCCACCAGTAAAAAACGCTCCACCTGTTTCCACACTGCATTGGCAAAGAGCAAAGAGCACAGTTCAGCCTCCAGGAAATGACCTGAAGTACTGAAACTATTTGAGTGGAACAAAGACTCCCCTTTATTCGCACCGGGTTTTACCTCTACTTCATTTTTAGCAATGAATTTCATAGTATACCCCAGCATATTAAGCAAAGGCTAAGGTATGGATCCTGGCTTTGAGTTGCCTTGCTTACAGAGCACTCTGCAATGAGAAACCCAGTCTCACTGCTACACACAGCACAATGCTTTTACACCATCTGTGCAAAGCATACAAAGCATGTGCAGTTGCCAGTCACGTGTGGGGCAATTGAGTATTGGGGCAATTGCCCTTTTCACAGACTTAGGATACGTCTGTAGTTATACCATAGTGGGGGATGAAGTTGTGGTATCATTCAAATAATAATTAAGTTTTTAAAAATACATGGCTGCCTTAATTTGTGTGTTCATTGACTTTAAAGACTGTTTTCAAAGCACAGAATACAATCCTGTTTATCATGCTTGAACATTCTTGAACATTGAACAGTTTTGTGTGTTTGTGTGTGTGAAATTATTTTATAGGTCACCTTTAAACCAGATTGTGTAACTTGCCTTATGTGCATTATAGTGAGTGGGTTACTGAGTGATCACTCTAGAACATTAGTCAAACCATACTCCTAGCCATTTATAAAGGGTACCAGAAGGAGCCAAGATGTTAATCCAAACTTTCCTCCGACAAAGACCCTGCTGCTGCACAGCATCCCCATCACTAATCTCTACCTATGTTTTGCCTGCCGTTGCAATTTTCCCACAGTAACCCTGTCAATATGACCGGCCTTTCATCCCCTAGTGCCAACCGACCTTTTGCAGGTATTGAATGGAGGCAAACATTGCTGCTGGCAGAATGAATAAGTGAAACTAACAGCCTTAGCACAACCTAGAGTGTAATCTCAGAGGCTAGGGAATATCATTGGAACATCCTCTCATACATTCTGGAAAAGCTTGACGATGAAACCGGGCAATTCAGAAGACGTGGCTGCGTACACCGTGTGTGGGCCTATGGAGCGTGAATGGCGGGAACGAGCGCACTCTGTTCAGTGGTCCCGAAAAAGAGAGGTCCTGCTAAACAAAGAACGGCCCTGTAAACCACAGAGACCTTTGTCTGGGCTCTGGATTGCTCGGGGCTTATTGTTTAAATGCGGGGAAGGTCGTAATGGACGGAGTGTAGCACAGTGGGTAAGGAACTGGGCTTGTAACCGAAAGGTCGCAGGTTCGATTCCCCGGGTAGGACACTGCCGTTGTACCCTTGAGCAAGGTACTTAACCGAAATTGCTTCAGTATATATCCAGCTGTATAAATGGATACAATGTAAAAATGCTATGTAAACGTTGTGTAAGTCGCTCTGGATAAGGGCGTCTGCTAAATGCCTGTAATGTAATGTAATGTAATGTAGCGTGTGCTGTTATGCATGCACGAATGCAGAAGCAGCAGTCGGCTAAAAAGACCTGACCGTGGGACTTCCCGTTCTATATTCAGCCCTGTCTGTTTCAAGATTAGTTCTGTGGCTCTGGACAAGAGCACAGTGCGCGTTCACCGCATAGCTTGTGCTGTGTGGAAATTATTCACAGTTGGAAACTTTTTCTTTTTTTTTTTTTGATACAGTCATTAAGAGCAACTTGTTAAATAGTGTATACAATTATGTCAGGTGAACATCAGTTTAGACACAAAAATGGACTGTAACGTGGTAAAAAAAATAGCATCAATGTAAAAAAAGAAAAGTTGCAATAGACATGTTGTAATAAAGAAGAGCCATATTAGTTGTGTTTGATACATTTCACACATGGGACATTAACATACGTTGATATGGTATTTGCAATTGTGCTGTAATATCCGCAGACAGTGAATAGCAGATCAGTGTCATTTCTAATAGAATTCTGCAGATATTATAACACATGATTAGTGTGAGCAGATTTTGATCAGTGCTATAATGTAATCTGCCCTGACTTACTTACAGGGATATAAACTGGGGAAGATGGGGAGATGGGGAAGATGGGGAACAGAAGAGGAGAGCTCCTTTTTTATGTCCTATCATTTTAAAGCTTGTTCTTCACTTCAGTGCTGCATCTGCAAGGAGTTGTTCATTTTCTGTTGAGTTTTGATATTATTTCGGTTTTGGTGTATGCTTTTAATTGGACCAGACAGTGTCTGATGAAGGATGTTTTAAAATACAGAAGCAGGTATATCAGATATTTGTGGGTTTGTGGTTTAAAGCAAGAAACTACACTTCAAGTCAGCCCTAAGCAGGCTGCATAACAATATAATGTTTCAGGCTGTACATATAAATACATTAATTTGACAGCATTCATTAGCAGTTATGAACATAAATATCTGTTTTTACATCATGTTGGTCCTTTTGTTTCTTGAGTGCAGCAGCCTTGGGTTGCACGTGCCGTACGAACAGTTCCAGCTGATAGACCCATGTGCAACCTCTGGATGCATACTGTCATGTTGCAGTACCAGATACACTGGTGTCATGTGAAGTGCATTTTTTTCCTTCTTATTGAAACCACAAACCTGTGGTTTCGAAAACCCCAGAAAGTAGAACTACTCCATAGAGGAATTTGTACAGAAGCGCGTGCATGAGCTTCAAATTTATTTAAAGTGCTTAATGGGAATTGGCATCTTATTTTAGGAAAGAAATGAAACTTTTTCTGCCTAACGTGCCTGAATAATTTTGTTTACAAATATTGCCTGTTGCCTGAAGCATATGTTTTGCTTTTGGGACATGCATAATGGGCTCGGATGATGATGAATAATTAACAGAGGGTTTGCAAAATAAACAGTAATTATAATTATGATTATTGTTCATTATTTGAATGAACTAATTGAGAGATTAGTTGTAGCAGATCAGTTAGATTCAGATTGGGGTAGTTTTGTATTACACAAATATGCAGTTTATGAAATCTGCAGAGGGAGAGAGAGAGCAAGAGAGACAGAGACAGATATACAGACAGACAGAGAGATACTCTTTATGTGGCTGTTGCCATTGAACAATTCCAAAAACATTTGTTACTTTTTTTTTTTAAAGCTACTTATTTTTTCTCAAAACGAGTGTGTTAATTTGTATAGTTAATTTATATAGACACAGTATATGCGGTATACTAGCAGCAGTGTTGGATCCAAGACTATGGCAGCTTAACTTAGCTGAGACTGAGGAAACTAAATTAAAATAGTTAATACACAAGTAAATCATTCTAAGTAAATTCAATGAGATCCATACTTGCTACAGACTCAATCCTGGCCCTGGGATAAGCCTAGGTCTAACGGAGTCTGAGAAGCATGCGTGGATAAAGTGACATAAATTGATGAGCTTTGGAGACTGGTGCAGCCTGTTGGAGGCATTTGACACATTATGTATTGTACGTCCATTGCTGTTTGAATCGAGTGAAGATGAGGGAGAAACCCTCAGTGCTCTGGGTTTCCTGTGGGGATTTTATTTTTATTTTTTTTCGAAGTTCTCGTAACATTGCTAATGTTCTCCTCTGGCTTTCATGCGTTCCATAAATGAGGATGCTGTGTGTTGGAGAGCTGGCCATATTCACTGAGTCAGAGCAGGGATAGAGCAGGGGCAGAGTCAGAGAACTCACAATATTTTCTGCAGAACAATGCAGTGTGTATGTTCTTACATTGCTACTATGAGCCATGACCTTGGGCTAAATCACACTTTGGGACTGGGCACTGACGGGTCTGCGAAATATGTAAAATAATGGTGTAGTGTTCATTAAGGACAGCATGCATGTGAATTCAGACATCTGTTTTATCCATACTTAAAAAACAATATTATGACATCATTACTCTGTTATTGTGGTGATACTTGTAGTTCAATTGATGATGATGATGACGGTGATGATGATGATGATGACGGTGAAATCACCATGAACATTTCTGTCTTTGTCTTCCCCAGTTTCCTCCGATTTCACACCAGCTGAGCGGCTGGAGATTGAGAACCTGAAGATGCATAAGAGCGATCTTTTAGATGACATTGAGGTAACAGAGATGCTCTAAACAGGCTTAAAAACAACAGGTCCAGCAGTGGCCAGCCTGCTCGTTCCTCACCTGCACTATCCGATCCTCAGCAGCACGTGTGCTTTCCTTCCAGAGCTCCCCCCGCCCCCCCCCCCCCCCCCCCCCCCCTCCCCCCCCACTCAGTTTGTGTTCAGCACAGATGACAAACCGTCTTCAAAGAGATGAGTGAAAGCCAACTGCAGTCACGCTCATTTCGTAAACGACACGTTCCATCGCTCCTCTGCCCTTGGGCTAGGATCAAGCGCTTTTAATGGCGTGCTTCGGCTGATCCAATTTATTCTGGGGAATAAAGCGTGTCCTCTTCTGATTCACTGTAAAAACTCTGCCATTGGCTACAAATAATAATTGTGAGTCATCCTAATGTCATCATTTACATCAGTGAAAGAAGATGGCTTCCGTTTTGATTGTTTTTTCTTCCTTTTCTCTCTCTCTCTCGTGCTTTTGCAGAAGCTGAAGATGGATATTGAGAAAGTAATGTCTGAAATTCAGGACTTTGAGCTGACCGAGGAGAAGTGAGTGGGCTTTCGTAATGATTACTGTGTGGCAGAAGGAGGTTCTCGGATGAGTCATCCTCTTCCCGTTCCATCATGACACCCAATACGTAGGATTTCAGAGAAATGCACTGCTGCCCTTGACCTTTGTCTCTTGACCTTTTGGCTAAAGAATCGGGACTGAGAAATGTGTTTAAAGGTTTTCTGAAGGCACACTCCTCTTTCATTACACTATCCCACATCTCATTTGTACATAATCAATTTTTAAATGTGGGATATACAGTAGTTGCATTCCTTCACACTGTGCATCAGGGGAATGTTCATGGGCTCCATCCCATTGACTTGCACAGTTGCTATTCAGATCGTGCTCTGTGCCCATTTCATGAACACCGGTCCACTCTGCTTTCAGCAAAAACATTGCGAGGGACAAGAAGTTCTTAAGCGGAAAGAAGAAATTCAACATGGATCCCAAAAAGGTGAGCTTCGAATGATTCATGCTCAGGGACATCATAAGGGTCCTAGACTGCACGATGTGCGTACCTAATAGAGCGCACTTTTACAATACATTTAGGCATTTATCAGATGCTGTTACCCACTGTGGCATATATAAACATCACATGCATCTTACACAGCTCACGTTCCAGTTTTTTTGTACAGTCCATTTACCGTTTACAGCTGGAGATCTGCGGAAGACATTCAGGCTATGTACATTGTCCAGGGGTAAAGCAGCCCCCCCTGGGAAAGGAACCTGCAAGTTCCAAGCGCAGTTCCCAAGCCATTCCATCGCACTACACTATCACACATTCGTGTTTGCTAGACGATGGCCTTAAGCATACGTTGGTAACAAACTGAGAGAGCAAACGAGCCCTGAGTGTATGAACCTCCACACCTGACGTGGAAAGAGGAACAATGGCAGCACAGGGCTACCTGTGTGATCGGTAAACAAGCTAACAAACAGAGGCGCCAGATGCAGGATGCCTGATACCTGCCAGATGTAGGTCTTTTAACCGCAGCGGAGGCAGATCTCAAACCACATCCTGTGTCAGTGAAGAAGAACGCCCGCCCACGTGAACTCCTTCTGCGGGGGCAACACCGACCCTGTTTGGGGCCAAGACAGCTCACTGCAGTTGAACACCCAGCTCTGGGCCACTATCAGTCGTGACAGTAGTTAGGTCAGTGTGCTCTGCTCGGGTTCATAAGAGAGCGAAGTATCATGTCATACAGAAGTGATCTGCGACCTTTTGCGCTAAGTTCATCATGTTAGAATTAGGATTTATCCCTAACTGCATCCGATAGTTCTCATGTCGGCAAGATCAAGGAGAATTTTATTACTAATAATAATAATAATAATATTAATAATACTAATGGGTGGCTCTGTGGTGCAGTGGGTAGCACTGTCACCTCACAGCGAGAAGGTCCTGGTTGGGAATCCTGGCCTGAGCCTTTTTGTGTGGAGTTTGTACGTTTTTCCCATGTCCGCGTGAGTTTCGACCAGGTACTCCGCTTTCCTCCCACAGTCCAAAGACATGCAGGTTAGATTAATTAAATTTCCCATAGGTCTGAGTGTGTGAGTGAATGGTGAATTAATGGTGTGCGTACCCTGCGATAGATGGGCGACCTGTCCAGGGTGTATTACTGCCTCTCGCCCAGTACACGCTGGGACAGGCTCAAGCACCCCCCCTTGCAACCCTGAACAGGATAAGCGGGTATAGATAATGGATGCATGGATAATAATAATAATAATAATAATAATAATGATGTGTACTAAGGGTGATGAATAGGGTGACAGTGTAGTGTAGCGGTTAGGGAACTGGGCTTGTAACCTAAACTGGTGTGATTACCAGCTGGGACACTGCAGTTGTACCCTCAAGAAAGGTACATGTAATTAACCTGAATTTCTTCAGTATTTATCCAGCTGTATAAATGGACACAACGTAAAGACACAAAAGATGTTTAAGTTGCTCTGGATGAGAGTGTGTGCCTAATGCTGGTAAGGTAAAACGGCTCTATCGTCTATCAGTGTTCCTTATACTGGCTGTCTCTTCCTCGGTCCATTGACCGGTGCTCTGTGCTTCTCTGTAGGGCATTCAGTACCTGGTGGACAATAAGCTGGTAGAGTGGAAACCGCCTGCGGTGGCAGAGTTCCTGTATAAAGAAGAAGGCCTGAACAAGACAGCTATAGGAGACTTCTTAGGAGAGAGGTATTAGCATGACGACTTAGCTTCTGATGATGATGATTATTATTATTATTATTTTTTATTCTGATGTATTTTTTAACTTCTGCTGCCATGGTCGGGAACCCCCTTGATACATCTGACTTGTGAAATTGAATTTAATTGGGTCGCATATCATGTTAGCCATCAACGGCTCTTTTTACATGCTGTGTGATGAATCGTAAACTGACTTTCCCATCGAGAGCTCGATTTGAAGCTATCTAAAATCTCATCTCCAGCTGAACGCCCCTCAAAAAGTTTCGCTTATAACAACAGCATCTGGCAACAGCTGTGTCTGACTTGACAGTGGAATGAAACAGTGATGAGTCTAGAAAAGAATCCCGTCATAAAAGTCTGGTTCAGCAATGGAATTAACTGCTGAATTCAGTTGGTTTTATTGACAGTGACAACAATAATGACAATGATGGTGGTGGTAACAGTGAAGGTGATGTTGATGCTATTGTTATAATGTATTGACTAGGTTGTTGCTTGTGTATTTTATCAAGGGATTCGCCGTTGCTTGGTTCACTCTGATGTTTTTCCTTATTATGTTTTTCACTGTGCACAGAGAAGACATGCATCTCCAGATACTGAAAGCCTTTGTGGAGCTGCACGAGTTTTCAGACCTTAACCTTGTGCAGGCTTTGAGGTGAGGTCAATTCACACCGCATGTCGCCATAATGAAAGATGTGTTCCTGTATATATCACTACACGTGATTATTATTCTCTCTGACAATTTTATCATTGTTATCTGTATGGCTTTTATTGCCATTAATTTATACATACACAGTTGTGATAGATTTCCATTTAATGTGCCTGTCCATCAAAGAGTTTATGTGTGTATCCTTCCCTGACTCCCTGTCTGTCTGTCTGCATGCCTGCCTGCCTGCCTGTCTGCCTGCCTGTCTCTGTCTGTCTGTCTGTCTGTCTGCATGTTTGTCAATTTATCCGCCTGTCTGTCTGTCCGCCTCATATCAGGCAGTTCCTGTGGAGTTTCCGCCTGCCGGGAGAAGCACAGAAGATCGATCGCATGATGGAGGCTTTTGCCACCCGCTACTGCGATTGCAACGTCAACGTGTTTCAGTCCACAGGTGGGTCTTCTTAGCTGCTGTGAGAGCTGGCCAACTGAGACAGCAATGAAAGTTAACCTACAGCGGGAGGACAACCTAGAACATCATATGCATGGAACTGCATTACATTTCCTGATATTTTCAAAGTAGGGGGACGCAACAAATGTTGTTCATCGGTGTGGTTCCCATCACACCAGCAATAATTCACGGCAAAATGTTCAGTGTAAAAATCAACTGCAATACAATGCATACCGTCAATGTTGGTCTCATCTGTACTGTGTCGGAGTTGATTTAACACTGAGAATTTGGCTGTTTGGGTAACATGGCTTATAATGTTGGGTGTGGGGTGACAGACACACTTGTTGCGCTGTTGATTAGTGCGTCACTGCAGCTATGGAAACCTCATAATGGTCTGTCCTGTCGGTTTGGACAGACACCTGCTACATCCTGTCATTCGCCATCATCATGCTAAACACCAGCCTCCACAACCCCAACGTGAAGGACAAGACCACGCTGGAGAGGTTCATCAGCATGAACAGAGGCATCAACAACGGGGGCGACCTCCCCAGCGAGCTGCTGACGGTGAGGGGAACATTGGGGGGGTGTCGGGGTACAAGTGGAGCCTGAGAATACAGACATAACCGCAGGCCACAAAGGTGGAACATCTGACACCCTTCACCTGCTGTAAAGGCCGTTAGTTATTTTCTCTCAGTCGTGGAGTGAGCGAATGGGCCCCTTTAGCTTATGTCAGTCGTCCCATGGTTTAAAAGCCGGCCTGTCGCAACCAAACCCTTCTTGTTCCACATGGCATTTTTGTTGGGAATGTGTTGTTTGCTGTGCTTATCAAATTAATTCAAAGACAATTTAAGTCAGAATTCTGTCCAGGTGAGGTAGTTCAATACTGTATTCTGAAAAGGAAACCTTAGACCAAATAATTAACTTGATCAGACATTCATGGTCCTACATCAGCTGTAGTAAGGTCACCATGATATTGTAAGATCAGAGGCAAGACTTTCCAGAACCAGGGCTTCAAGCAACACAGTTGTTATTTTGCAATAGTTTGAATTGTTGGTCTTCCAGCGTAGAAACAACCACAAACAAAAGGACACAAACAAGACAAAAATCCCTCAAGCATGAATACATTTCTGATATTCCTCATCTTCCCTCAGAAACTCTACGACAGCATCCGGAGTGAACCGTTCAAAATCCCAGAGGATGATGGGAATGATCTCACACACACCTTCTTCAACCCTGACCGAGAGGGCTGGCTTCTCAAGCTGGGTGAGGCACGACCCCCCAGTTCTGCGTGGCACGAGATTCAGAGTTTCTCACACAACAGGTTCAGATTGGCACAAGAAAGCACAATGCTAACGACAGACCTGTAAACCTACCCATAAATAACTTTCCATTTATTTAGATTTAATATGCTCATGGAAAGTAAGGTGAACACATACTGTATTGCTTCTCTCTCCCTGACATATATACTGGGGGACCTTCAGGAACTCTTCTTGAAAATACATGTAACAATATAAAAATTGTATATATTCACATATATATATATATTCAATATATAGATACTTATAAAAGTAAATAAAATATTGAGCTGAAGATAACTGTGAAGAAATGAAGACAAATTTAAAGTAAGAGTGAAACAGCAGACAGACAGAAACATCTGTAATGTCTCTTCTTGGTTTTTAAAGGGGGCCGAGTGAAGACATGGAAGAGGAGGTGGTTTATCCTGACAGATAACTGCCTGTATTACTTTGAGTTTACCACAGTAAGTAACCGCCTCTACGACTGCATTTTGAATACCCACACTCTTAATTAAGGTCCTCTATTTCTGTATTGTGAGGAAACCCCTTAATTTATGGCGCGTGTTACTTGGACTTTGTCGGTGTGAGTCCCTATATGTGTTTGTAGCATTTTAATAGGTTTAATAGGTTTACTCTGGATCTGTCATATGCAAAATGTTGGTGTCATATAAGCCCATGTGGGCTGGGCATTGGTGTGATGCATGACACAATAATTAAATTCATTCATTCATTCATTCGCTCCCTTCAGAAAGGGAGACAGTCTAGTCGAGACAGTCTAGTGTAGGGGAAACGGAATTCTGTTGACCCGCCACAAGTAGAGTCAGGTTTAGGCTCTCCACTGATTTTGTATGCAAAGACTGAATAAGGAACTTGAGAGGGGTGACTAGCCGAAAGCAGGGACAGGAGCCATACATTAACTGAACATCAATAGCAAGGCATAAATAGTCGATGCAGTGGTGAGGAATGGAATCAACAGTTTGAGTCAGGGAGAGGTTGCATATATTATTAGGACACAAACATTATTATGACCGGAAGTTTATGTCGTCCAATCCAGATAATATATCCCATATATTATTAGGACACATTATTACCGGAAGACATAAACAGTCGATGGAGGGTTGAGGAGAGCGATGATTAGATCAGGGCACGGACAGGGGCCATGCACTAATGAAACCCTGACAGCAAGGCATAAACAGTCAAATGCATGGATAAGGAGTGCGATGATTACATCAGGGCTGGAGCAGGGCTCATACACTGAAGAAGCACTGATAGCAAGGCATAAGCAGTCGATGCATGAGTGAGGAGAGAGATGATTGGCTGGAGGCAGGAACGCGAGACAAGTGGCCTCATGACAGAGCAGTGAACAGACTGATCCTGCTTAAGGATCAGTCTGTTCACTGTTCAGACAATGTTTTTCCCCTCCTCCACCAGGACAAAGAACCCAGAGGCATCATTCCCCTTGAGAACCTGTGCGTGAGGGAGGTGGTGTATGCGCGAAAGCCGGTACTTGTCCCCTCTGCGGTGCTGCTGTGACAATGGGGGGGAAAGATAATCAGCACTACAGCCGTTTACAACTGTCTTATGTGCTTTTATATTACCAATACTATAATCTCTATAACAGCACTGTGTCATCACTGTGGGTCTCTACAGATCGTCACTATAACTGTCTCTACAGATCGTCACTATAACTGTCACTGCCACGCAGCAGTGTTTCACCACCACAGTCTAATTGAGTGTACTGTATTGCTCCTAAAATTATATTCTTTAGGTTCATTTATAGAAGATCTCTTGGTACTTACCTACTGTGAACCTGATTAGAATAGAATGGCTTTTGGTACAGTGCGGGTGTATGTGTGTGTATGCACATGCGTGTGTTTTTGTGTGTTAGTGTGAGAATGCAGTGTCCATCAGAGATTCCTTTAACTGTGTGTGTCTGTGTGTGTGTGTGTGTGTGTGCGTGTGTGCGCAGTACTGCTTGGAGCTCTATAATCCCAACAGTAAGGGGCAGAAGATCAAGGCCTGTAAGACGGAGACAGACGGCCGGGTGGTGGAGGGGAAGCACCAGTCCTACATGATCTCTGCGGCCACAGCCGAAGATCGGGACAGCTGGATCCAGTCCATCAGGTCAGAGCCAGCAGGGTCCATAGCATGGGGGAACACTTAAAACTGCAGTTCGATTATTTCACGTCTTTGCTGTGTTTCGCCATTTCCCTCAATGAGACATTAAGAGAAACCCCGGTCGAGACTTTCCCCTAGAGTGAGCTATCCGAACGGGATATTAATAACGAAAGAATATGTATGTGCTTGTTGTATTAAGAGCTTGTGTGCTGTATACATTTAAGGTTGCCAGCAAAAAAACGGAGCATTGCATTGTCCTCACGTGATCTCTGAGGGAGGCAAACGCCAAAATGTGCCACGTGCAGTATGCCATTTTAACAGTCCTCATGGATATTGAATAAGGGCGTAGTATATTTAATATTGTCAACAAATTGTTACTGTTCCCACAGGGCGAGTATCACCAAAGACCCCTTCTATGACCTTGTGACAGTTCGCAAGAAGAAAGTCATCAACAACGGAGTAACGGAGGAATGAGGGCATGCCTACACGCAGTGACTGTGGGATTTTAGTGGTTTTTCACGAGGAGGACACTGTGGACTGGTGACAGTCTGTTAAAGTGATAAAATCAGACACACCTGCTGGACATCAATGCAGACGAGAGAGAGAGAGAGAGAGAGAGAGAGAGAGAGAGAGAGAGAGAGAGAGAGAGAGAGAGAGAGAGAGAGAGAGAGAGAGAGAGAGAGAGAGAGAGAGAGAGAGAGAGAGAGAGAGAGAGAGAGAGAGAGAGAGAGAGAGAGAGAGAGAGAGAGAGAGAGATACTCTGAATGTCTAATTCCAAGAAGCATTAGTTACATTTTTTAAACTACTTAGTTTTTATCTAAACAAATAAGTAATGTTGACCATCGTTATTCAGTTTCAATTTCCTTTTAAGTTACAGTACAAAGGATTTAAGTCATGTGGGGCTTTAGACTGGGAATTCAGAAACTTCTGATCCGAACCGTCATGTGCAAAAGTTGAGTTAATCTCATGAATTTCACCTGTTTGCATTCAGACGCCAACATGGCGCTGACATGAGCTGACAAACCACATGACATCTGTACCACAGTACACTACGCTACGTGGCGGCACAACATAAAGACAAAAGAGAACAATGACACCCGGGCATTTAGATTTGGGGTGATTTCCTCATTTATCTTTGGATCCCAAGATGGAACGTACGTAGGCTTACTGTTCTGTCAAGGGCAGGTGCCAGTTTAATTTGAGGTGAACTGACCCGCTCTTCCAAACACGCGTAGTCGCTCTGCACAAGAGTAAGTAAAAAAAAATGCTAAGCCACGGCCATGCTGCGCATTGCTTCCTGTAGCACTGACATTACGTCCCCGTTAGCCGGCGCTCTGATTATGCAAATCACAATGTGAGAACAGACGTGCACGTGCACCCACCTGAGAGCCTACAAGACCTAACAACTGGCTAACAACACCCACAGACCATCTGCGTGCGTTTGCAACGGCACAAAAACAAGAAATGTGGCTTAACTATGCTAAAGTATTATGAAGGTTGTGGAAACATGCCGACCAGGACGCATTTTATGTGGGCACAGAGTAAAACTGGTGCTTGCTTTAAAATAAATGTTAAATATGCGAGCGCTCACTGCGCAGTACCAGCAGTGATTACGTCACGCGGAGCTCAGCTCTTACTTCTTAATATGTTGTTTAAGTACAATACTGCACGTTTGGGTTTTTGTTTTCTTCGGTGGCCCACTGTCAATGGGAAGGAAAAAGAAAAACATTTTTTTTTACCGTCGATCGAAGGAAGAAAAGAGAAGTCCGCATCCGGAAGAACGGATGGAGTCGCTGAATTTAGACCGAAACCGCTGTAGAAATTCTCACTTCCACTAATGCCAGTCAGCAGACCGCCCAGTAAATTTAGCACCGCACACACCAAGAGGAAACCATGGTGCACGCACATACAAAGGCAGCTCTAAACCTCTGATGTGAGGGCCTTTCTGTGACTGACTTTTAGTGAGTTATAAGCAGCTAACAGGCAGGTAGACATGTATGTCGCCGGCACCTTCTAAATACAATGTAACCTGTTACACAGATTTTTACCAAGGGCATTATGATGCAGTGAAATAAATTATGATGCAGTAAAATAAATATTTCAAACCCGTTAAAGGAAGGCAATGTTAACTAGATCTGTGCATTTAAGTAAATACAAGATAACTTTTTTTAAACCACAATGTTGGCGTACTACTATTTTATTTGTCGTAATGTTAAATATTTGTAAAAACAATAGTTGCTGCCTTTCTTTTTTTGAAATGGGTATCCAAACGCTTGCACTGTATATGCTCAGGGAAATAGGTTACCACTCCATAACGTGTTTACGTTGGTTTTCTTACAACCCTCCCAACTGTTCATAAATGCTTATTTTTATGGAGTCCACGTGTACCATTTCTGATATGTACAGTACATAAATGTTTTTATTTTATTTTTTACGTTTGCATAATGTGACACAGATCCAAAACCAAAAATGTAAATTACTTTGTAAATATATAATAGAAGGCAATGTTCTATTTTGACATGTGTATAGTAAGTTGTCTATTTAATAAATTAAGTATCATTGTAAAATGCTGGAATGTGTTGCTTTTCAAGCTCTTTCATAAATGTGACAGGACCCGTTGCATTTTTTGTTAAACAAATCTAAACTCCAGTCCACCTTATGTATAAAAGGAGCTGGCAATTTTTGAAAGCTCCTTCTTAATTGATTTGGAAGATATACAATATGGCCTGTATTGGACCAAACTGGTTGTGTTTAGCATTGATCCTAGGGCTCTGGCATGCAGCCTATGGTCCTGCTTGATTATTGCGTCCTCAGCTGCGGTTGTGGTCAGGCATCTGATGTTTCTGGTCAGGCAGATGACGTTTCTCATGAGGTATCTGATTCAAATGAAAATTCTGTTATTCTGTTATTATTGTACCATTGCAGCCTGGAGCAAGGTAGTTACCCTGAACTGTTGCCACTACATACCCGTCTGAATAGATGGATTATATGTAAAAAATGTAGTCTGTGTAAATCGCTCTGGATAAGCGCATCTGTTAAATGCCTGGTGTAACGTTAATTAGCCAACGCAGGCCTCTCTCCCTAGTCCTGAGAGTCACATGCTACTGTATTCAGACTGTATGTAACGACAGTGTGCAGTAAAATGTCAGGTATTGATTCAACTCTAACAGAGTACATATGAGTCCAGTTGGGGCCATATGTTTTTGGCGAGAGTTGATTTAACACTGAACATTTTACTATATGGGATTGCGTTCCCTCAGGGCGAGAGACAGACAGCCTCGCTCCACTGGTGAGAAGTCACACTCATATGCAAGCTGGTCTGAATGCTGTGTTGGGCTCATTGCAAACCTCAGTGTGGGAAGCGGCTGAAAAGCATTTAAAACACAGTAACAAGAAAATGAGTCAAGGGAAAAGCACGTGGGAGAGGGGACTTGACAGTAAAAAGGTCGCATCTAAACTCTGTGGAGAAGGCCTGTCAGAGACAATGTTTTGGATGGCAGATTCTGTTCAACATGGTAGAAGCACAACCCACAGCTGCATTCATGTCTGTTCAATGGAACAGTGCTCACATATCACATTACCACTCCCATGACTGCTGGGATATGCAGCCAAAAGTATTGAGTATAAATCCAAGGAAGTTATACTTATCTTATACAATACATTTGTTAGATCACACTTGGAGTATTGTGTGCAGTTCTGGGGACCGTAGTACAAGAAACATATGAAGGCTCTGTAAAAGGTTCAAAGAAGAGCAACCAAATTGATTCCTGGTATGAAAGATAAAAACTGTGAGGAAAGACTTAAGATGCTTAATGTTTTCCAGCTTAGTAAAAGGAGACTCTGGGATGATTTGATTGAGGCTTTTAAATTCCTAAGGGGGATCAAATAAGTGACCTACAAGAGATTCTTCAGGTTGACTTTGTTAGTAGAACGAGGGGACATAAATGGAAATGAGCAAAAAGCAAATTCTGTACAGACATTAGGAATAATTTTTTTTTCACACAGAGAGTTCTCAATGTGTGGAATAGCCTGCCAGGTCTCATAGTAGAGGCAGAACCTGGGAATTTTCAAGACCTGTGTTAGATACTGTCTAGTCTGTAGGTAATCAGAGAACTAATTTAGCCTGGAAAATGGCAAACATTGTTGGGATGAATTGCCTGTTCTTGTCATTATGTTATGTTATGACTCCAACGCTGTAGCTTCTATACCAATAACATCCCCAATCACGTCATAACCTAGTGTAGATGTGCTGTATTGGCCTTTAGTTCCACATTCAGTTCCAGAAACCCATGGCTTCTCCTTTCCAAGCAGTATTACATGCAAAAAGCCTGTAATGTTCACCAGGTGAACCTCAGGTCAGAAGGAACCTGGGCTTCCATGTGGTTCTGTGCACACACGCACACTCACACATACACACACACTCACACAGACACATGCACACACATACGCACACACACGTACGCACGCACACACACGCACGCACACAAGCACACACACAGAGACACACTAAAAAAGTTATTTCCCTCTGCCAACCTAACTTCTTCTTTCTTTGTGAGCATGGTATCAGTCTATTGAGAAGAGGAAGGCAATTAGGGCATGCTGAAAGTATCCAAGTGATCTGGAGAAAATTATATTTAGATTCACCTCTGAACTCTCACAGAAACGCTCTTTTTGTGATCAAATGCTTTGTTTTATTTAGACGCTACATGTAAACAGACACAGAAAAAAAGCAATGCAACAAAAATCACCCCCCTTCCCCCTCCTTTCTAATCTGCCCATCCTCATTCCCATCCCCACTCCAACTCCCACTCCCGCCCCCACAGATCTGAACTGTCATTACATGACACATACATGTCTTCAGAGGCATGTTCCCCACAACATACTCAAGAGAGGTGAAAGATACAATACTGCACGCTCAAATGTAGACTGTTATTTAGCATTGTAACAAGTATAAATCTGCAATTTCCTGGAAGAGGAAAGAGTTCTCTAGTCCCCTTGTATTGCACGCAAGCCCACATGTAATGGTTTGAAATGACGACTGTTTGCCAACTGTTCTGTTTTTTTCAAAGTTTGTCCAAGTCATGGTTTTGAGGGCACATAAATTCAGCAACCATATATAAGGAAGTGAGGTTATGACACAGGCTCGCCTGAGGTCTCTCTCCTAGCTATTTTCAGAGAGTGCTCTCTGCTGGCCAGTTTGAAAATTGCATAAATATGTTTCAGTTGCAACGTACAATGAATGTTCATCAAGACTTATTTTATGTCAGTATCTTAGAAGACAGTTTCCAGTTTTTCTTTAATGTCAACGAGATCTTTTTCTTGATATTGGGTTATCATAATGAAGCAAGAACAGGAGGTTAGAGAAAAGGAGAAATGTAAAGACACAGAACAAAAGTCACTTCATAGGGCACTGGGAAATCCCATATGTGGGCAGTGTGGCCTTATGCACCATGGCATCGAAACTGCCTGCGTATGGAAGTCTGCGGGAGGAACAGGGCACCACTCTTCCACAAGAAAGTCAATCATCCTCAGCTTCGCTGATGGACGTGGAAAACCTCACAGGTGTCATTACAGAACACACCATAAATGCATAACTCATGGGTTCAGATCTGGGAATTGGGAAGGAAGTGACAATTTCTCTGCGGATGGGGACATTGTCATCTTGAAAGTAACACCTTTTACGTTGTCTGAAGACATTCACTCATGTACTAATGCACCCAAACCATACCGCATGTACCCTACACACTTATGGAACCACCAGAACACTTTGCTGTTGGAATGCTTGTGTCTCCATTATTATTGATCCCAACCTGTCTGGCATACGCTTGAAAGTTAGGTGGCCTTTTCTGTGCCTGTAACAGGCCTTCTGTTGCCATGGAGGCGTGGATGTTTGCATGGTGGCTGTGTTGCTACCCCTCGCTCTGAACTCAGCCATCCGGTGTGGGCCTCTCTGAGCTTCCTGTCTGTGAGTTACACCATCTCTGCACTGCAAGTCCTACAAGGCTGCACTTCCCCTCTGAGGTTATGCCTTGCAACACACACACACACGCACACACTCACTCCCTCTCTTTCTCTCTCTCTCTCACACACACACACACACACACTCTCTCTCCCTCTCGTTCTCTCTCTCTCTCTCTCACACACACACACACACACACACACACACTCTCTTTCTCTCTCTCACACACACAAGCACACATGCCTACATTCTCACTCTCTCTCTCTCCTCTCTCTCTTTCTCTCTCACACACACACACATACACACACATTCACTCACTTTCTGCCTCTTCCTCACTCTATCACCGTCTTGTGATTCACAGCGCAGAGGGGTTGACAAATATAGCCACCAGAGTAATTTATTCAGCTGTCATTTAAAATGTTTCAACACCGTTTAAAATATTTTGACAACTTCTCACTGCGCACGACAAGCGACACATACTGCATGCAACCCGTAATGTGGACCGCATGCGGCTTTCCGTTCAGCGCGGTGGTTGCATGCTGCGCACGACTGATTGCACAGTTTTCAGAGGGCTCAATTCTGAGTATTAGCTTAGTCACGGATCGCTGAGTTTAACATGTCGAGCGACTGCAGTCATCCAGGTCAACCTGCGACCTGCAGCTAATCAGCCAGAAGCGTCAATTCACCGCACCAGGGCCTGTCACAGACCCCTGCCTTTAACTGAGATTATCACGCATCCACCCTTAAAGCACTGTGTGCTCTCAGAGGCACGCTGGAAGTCAAGAGGTAATACCACATTCCATTAAAAAAAATAGTAAAAAACAGTAAGAATGGGGAGTGAAGAAAGTAAGAACACAGCATAAAAACACATTTTAGTTTAGTTTGCGAGCTTCCTCGACTTCTTTCTGAAAGACGATTACAATAAAACAATTGTTGGCACTGCTGCAAGGCACTGTAGGGCAGAAGAAATGTGGCCACAACGAGCCTTTCCCTTCTGTGCAGCCGCGCAGAAAGTGAACTTTCACACTTGCCTCACCCCAAACATGGGTGGGAAAAAAAAAAAATGTCACCCTCCCTCTGAAAACAAAAGTTGGTTTCAACCTTGTGTTTCCTCCCGGGACTTCACTGGTAGAAAGCTCCTCATTCTCTCTCAGATGCAGCCTGCTGCTCACAATGGTGTGCACTGTATAATCTGCTGTACGTGGAAAATGGAAAAATTTCCATTTAAATCAGCTCTGCAGTCGTTGTAGCTTTCCATTCCTGTTTCTCACTGATGAAAAATTACTAACTTGACAAAAATATTCTCAGCTGGATTTATATAATATATACGGCTGTGCTTTATCTCAGCTTAATTTGTCTAGTTATATTTGATGATCTAACATTTTAGACATTAATATTTATTTGGACTCACTCCAGATAATTTGTGACAGTGTATGAACCTGAAGGAAAAACACAATGCATTAAATAAGATGTGTTCTTAGTGTTCTTCTAAAAAGGCTATTTAATTATAAAGTTGTGGTGTCCTTTGTATTCAAAATATACATCCCCGGCCATGTGACTGCTTCCTATCTTCTGTAATACTGAGATTAAACACTCACAGTTCATGATTAAGCATTAACATAACTAATGCATCATACATTAAATGAAAAAACCAAGCAAGATGCTACACTCCTAGGACTCATACACTGCTATTGACAGCAGTAGCCATTGGGGAATAACAACGTCACACACAATGTGGCACTTAAACAACACACTGTTTCACAGTGTTGAGTGTGCTGTTTTTCTGTCCTTGACAAGTCCATGGTTCATAAAAAGGCGGTTACTTTGTTTTCTAACACCAAGCAAGCCAGGCTGTTGAACTCGCAAGTGCAAACCTATCAGAAGTTGAACCTAATTCACTGTTCGCATAGTTCGTCTTTATGTACACAAAATATAATGCATATGAGCAGGGTTTCTGGAATCAACCTGTGACAACTTCAGTGTTCCAAAGCCTCCTCTTTTGTGTTCTGTCATCCATAAATCATTCACATAGGTTACAGAGGGGAAAATTTCAGGACTGAGGAAACACCCACTGCCTACACCCCCCCCCCCCTCCCCGGTAAAAAAGGTTACTTCATGTACCAGTAGTGACACCCAGCAAATAATTAAGAGCCTAGGGCGGAATGCAAACCAGCAGGTTCTCCCACCTTCAGTCACTGGAACTATGCATCCGCGATGTATAAACACCGCACCGGGCAAACACCAAACACACGACAAGTGCTTATCTTGTTCATTACGGCATCTTTTAGTAACAAAAAAGTCGGATGGAGTGTCTACGGAGTCCACTGAAGTAGTCCTTCCCCAGATGATCTTTCCCGTAGAAAAGCTGATCACTCAGAGCAGTTTCTTCATGTCCTTCTTGACTTGCCTACTTCATTCTCAGGATAGAATGCATTCTTTCTTTTGAAGTCGTGTCTGTGCTTTCAGGGCTAAGAGGGATAGAAGGGAACATTTCTTACAAGGGCAGATTGCTTAAGGCTAAAACAACAAAAACCCAGCCCAACCAATGGATGAGCAGTTGATGGTTATTATGACTTACAGTTAAACTAAACCCTAAAATGAGCAACATCACCTGTAATACAAAAGTGTTGAAAAAGAAAAGATTGAACCTACCATCGCCGTCCTGTATATTAACTGACTGCAGAGATGTGTTTTTGGACCCTTTTGAAAAGCTTTTGATTCTCCCTTTGATCAGTGGGGATCCCTCCGAAGCTTCTTGGACAAATTTGTCCCGCACGTTCTCATCCAAAGAGGTCTCCACGGTGACGCGCTTGAGGGAGAACTTCGGAGACCTGAGCGAAGCGCGAGTAGGGGTGGAGCCGACGGACGAGTCGTTGCTGTCCCGCAGATTTCCGATTTTCACTTTCTGGAGGCCCGGGAGGGTGAGCCTCGTGCCCGTCGGAGCGAGCCCGTTGGGCCTCGGCGCGCCCCCAGCGTCGGTGGGCGAGACCGGCGGCGAAACGAGCCGGTCCGGCCTGTCGCTGTTGGCCTTCAGGAACCTGTCCATGGTGCCCCAGGGGTCCGGCCCGTTCGGCGGCTCCCGCCTGGGCAGGACGTCTCTGAGGGAGCTTGTCGTTCCCGCGCCGCCCCCCACCACCAGAGAGTACTTGGGGTTGTAGAACTTGTGCGCCGGGACCGCGGCCCCGACGTCCCGGAGGTCTCCCAGGCTCGCCTGGAAGCGGGAGGCGTAGGGCGGGGCCCGAGGCTCCGCCTTCGGCAGCACGATGACGGGCTTCGGCGCCCTGATGACGTGGAGCTCGCCGTAGAGGTCCACGTTTTCGGAGACGGCGTAGAGCTCCCGAAAGTCGCGGTCGAAGAAGTCCACCACGTGGCCCGTCATGATGAGCACCGTGTTGCGGTCCATCCGGGAGGCGCTCCACGTGAAGCTGGCGAACGAAAAACGAAAACGCAAAGTTTCACAATAGAGCATGGGTCTCGGGTTACGCACATCCCTGGCATACGGTGTAAAATGTGTTGCTGACAAATTCTGATGCAGTGGTAGGATTGCGCTTCCTGGTAATTCCAGTGGCCGCTCTTTGAAATATTATCAGCCGGATTATCAAGAAATATTATCTTTTTAAAATTTTAAATCCATTTGACATTAAAAATGTGAAATATGAACCTTAAAAGACTGGACATTGGAATGCTGTCTCTGTCTTTTCTCTTACAGAAAGGACAGGCAGAGTAAGCACTGACCTGTATGAGCCGAACATGACTTTGTTTCCATCTACCAGCATGTATTTATTGGACAGAAAGCCAGGGAGTTTCCCAATAGAGAGCGGGAGGCCCATCCCCCGCACCGTCCGCACGCGGATGTTCTGAGAGGGTCACACACACACACACACACACACACAGACTGAACACCAGTGTTCTGAGGGCCACACCGTCAGATCATCAACAGAATGTATGAATGAAAGCAAAAATGAGCTTCCATAATAGGGATGTTATGTGGAATGTTATCTGTTATTTCATCTCTTTCTCTCTTTCTCATTATGAAGCTCACTGTTAATTTACAGTGAGCTACATAATGTTTGGGACAAATACGTAAAAAAAAAAATGGCTCTGTACTCCACAATTTTACATTTGTAATCAAACATTTCACATGCGGTTAAAGTCCATGTTCTCAGGTTTCATTTCATGAAATTCTGTGCACAGTAGTCACTGACACATCGAGGCCTACCCCCGGAAGTGTTTCTCTACTGTGAGACAGGTGTATGGGGGTTTTTCTTCATTATTGTGAGAATTTTTCAGTGGTCAAATATCGAGGTCTTCCTTGCGGTACCAGGACCTTTACGGATACTGTGCTCACCAGCACAGAATATCAACTTCTTAATGATATTCTAAACAATTGATCATGGTAAACGTAAGGTTCGGACAATGTCTCTGCTGTTTTTTTCTTGTTTCTCCACATCATAATGGCTTCCATCATAATGGCTA